>NW_028241795.1:0-41575 GCF_964263255.1 Lissotriton vulgaris
AAGAATGCCTCAGTCTTTAGTCTTTGACGGCGTCTCGCAGCCGTTGGCATGCACGTGCTTGTTCCTAAGAGGAGTGCAGAGCGGGGCTAAATTATTAAAGCTCGGGGTGCCGGTACATAAAAACAAGCAAAGCAGAGCGGCGGCGTATGTCCTAGCCGTTTGCTTACCGAGAAAGGGTAGAATCCGGGCCGTGGCTTCAACCTGCGGGCGCCGCGTTTGAAACTTGGATCAGCGTCCCGCAGCCGTTGGAAAATGATGGTTGACCAGCCGGAAGGGCTGTCCTGCCTTAAATACCCGAAAATGGGTTTGGCCACAATACTTAAAGGGCAAGTGACCGATACCTTCAAAACACGAGTATTGTGGTAACGGTGTATGGATATATACAAATCATGGCTCTCTAATGGTCATGTGAGAACCATTCTGAGCTTGACGGCTGTTGCGCACGCAGCTACATTGTTGCTCGGGGCTCCAATAGGTGAACAATAATTAATGCGAATAAAAAATTATTTATAAAAATAACTCAATCAAAAAAGTTTTTTTAAAATAAGACATGTTATATGGGATTTATATTCCCACAACCAATATTTTCAAGATGAGCATTATTATTCATCTAAAAATAGAGCGTGTAGGAAACTGCATCCTGGTAGTGTTTGTACTTTGTGGGAACGCGAGACAGGTGTTCAAATGTAAAAGCTGGGGTTGAAAAGGATATGGAGTGGGGCCCTAAAGATGGAACTTTCTTTTTAGTCAAAGCAGATGGCATTCTCCCACGGAATTTCATTGTTTAGTCCTTTTTGTACGTGTCCAGAACAAATATCCAGAAAACTTCACGTTTTTTGCGAATTGCACATCCACCTTTATTATCAGCAAGCTTGATTTTTTCTAGGACTCTCCAATGAATGTCATCTGGTTTGTGCTGAGACTCTAGGAAATGTTTTACTAGTGGCGCATTCAGTTTCTGGGTGTTGATAGCAGATCTATGCTCTGTCAAGCGTGTTTGAATTGACCTGCATGTTTCGCCAACATAACCCATTCCACACGGGCAGCTGATGAAATAGACCACATTCGCGGTTTTGCAGTTCCACAAATCGGTCGCTTTAAAGGTGGAGCCATTATGGGTAAATGATTCCCCTAAGATGATGGTTTTGCACGATTTGCAAGAAGAACACGGAACCGTACCCCTGACGGGCAGGTTCGTCAGTATTGTTCTCTGGATATGGGGGCCATTGGACAGCTTGCAGTTAAATTTGGAGTGAACTATTTTGTCCTTTAAATTCCGATTTCTCCTGTGGGCAAATAAAGGTTTTGCCAGGACAGATGCAGAGGAAGGTTTACAATTTAGAATGTGCCAATTCGCGTTGACAATCTGTCTTATGCGCTCATTCATCGTTGAGTGAGTAGTCACACAAACGATGCGGTCCTTAGCCTGTTTTTCTTTGGGAACTAATAGCGCATCACGGTCAAAGTACCTTGCACATTTGTAGGAATCTCTTATTAATCTGTGGGGGTATCCCCGCTCAAGAAATTTTCTTCGCATGATTGCAGATTGCTTATCATAGTCAGATAAATTCGTACAGTTCCTGCGGACCCTAAGGAATTGTGAGAAAGGGATACTCTCTCGTTGGCATTTGGGATGGAAACTGCTGAAATGCAGAAGGGTATTCCGTGCAGTTTCCTTCACAAATAGGTCTACCTCTAACTTGTTGTCTTTGACTCTGATAAGAAGGTCTAAAAATTCGACTTGGTATTCATCGTAGTGTGCTGTGAATCTCAAATTTGCATTTGTCAAATTGATCCACTCCAAGAACTCAAGAAGAGTGTCTTACCCATTGGTCCAGATAAAAAAGATGTCATCGATGTATCTGGACCAATGGGAAATTGACTCAAAGAAGGGGGCTATTTCGTTGTATATGAAACTCTCTTCGAAGTGAGACATATAAATGTTAGCTATGGAAGGAGCAACTGACGCTCCCATACTAACACCTCTGAGCTGGCGATAGATATTATCACCAAATTCGAAGACATTCTCAGTGAGAACTATGAATAGACAGTCTATGAGGAACTGTTTTGGACAAGCAATGTTGTAAGTGTCTATGAACCAATCTGTCGCTCTGATTGCCTCATCTATTGGTATATTACTGTAAAGGGATTCGATATCCATCGTTACAAGTATATCTCTCCCTGTAATGAAATTTAAGTTCTCCACAGTATTGATCGAAATAGCCCCCTTCTTTGAGTCAATTTCCCATTGGTCCAGATACATCGATGACATCTTTTTTATCTGTACCAATGGGAAAGACACTCTTCTTGAGTTCTTGGAGTGGATCAATTTGACAAATGCAAATTTGAGATTCACAGCACACTACGATGAATACCAAGTCGAATTTTTAGACCTTCTTATCAGAGTCAAAGACAACAAGTTAGAGGTAGACCTATTTGTGAAGGAAACTGCACGGAATACCCTTCTGCATTTCAGCAGTTTCCATCCCAAATGCCAACGAGAGAGTATCCCTTTCTCACAATTCCTTAGGGTCCGCAGGAACTGTACGAATTTATCTGACTATGATAAGCAATCTGCAATCATGCGAAGAAAATTTCTTGAGCGGGGATACCCCCACAGATTAATAAGAGATTCCTACAAACGTGCAAGGTACTTTGACCGTGATGCGCTATTAGTTCCCAAAGAAAAACAGGCTAAGGACCGCATCGTTTGTGTGACTACTCACTCAACGATGAATGAGCGCATAAGACAGATTGTCAACGCGAATTGGCACATTCTAAATTGTAACCCTTCCTCTGCATCTGTCCTGGCAAAACCTTTATTTGCCCACAGGAGAAATCGGAATTTAAAGGACAAAATAGTTCACTCCAAATTTAACTGCAAGCTGTCCAATGGCCCCCATATCCAGAGAACAATACTGACGAACCTGCCCGTCAGGGGTACGGTTCCGTGTTCTTCTTGCAAATCGTGCAAAACCATCATCTTAGGGGAATCATTTACCCATAATGGCTCCACCTTTAAAGCGACCGATTTGTGGAACTGCAAAACCGCGAATGTGGTCTATTTCATCAGCTGCCCGTGTGGAATGGGTTATGTTGGCGAAACATGCAGGTCAATTCAAACACGCTTGACAGAGCATAGATCTGCTATCAACACCCAGAAACTGAATGCGCCACTAGTAAAACATTTCCTAGAGTCTCAGCACAAACCAGATGACATTCATTGGAGAGTCCTAGAAAAAATCAAGCTTGCTGATAATAAAGGTGGATGTGCAATTCGCAAAAAACGTGAAGTTTTCTGGATATTTGTTCTGGACACGTACAAAAAGGGACTAAACAATGAAATTCCGTGGGAGAATGCCATCTGCTTTGACTAAAAAGAAAGTTCCATCTTTAGGGCCCACTCCATATCCTTTTCAACCCCAGCTTTTACATTTGAACACCTGTCTCGCGTTCCCACAAAGTACAAACACTACCAGGATGCAGTTTCCTACACGCTCTATTTTTAGATGAATAATAATGCTCATCTTGAAAATATTGGTTGTGGGAATATAAATCCCATATAACATGTCTTATTTTAAAAAAACTTTTTTGATTGAGTTATTTTTATAAATAATTTTTTATTCGCATTAATTATTGTTCACCTATTGGAGCCCCGAGCAACAATGTAGCTGCGTGCGCAACAGCCGTCAAGCTCAGAATGGTTCTCACATGACCATTAGAAAGCCATGATTTGTATATATCCAAACACCGTTACCACAATACTCGTGTTTTGAAGGTATCGGTCACTTGCCCTTTAAGTATTGTGGCCAAACCCATTTTCGGGTATTTAAGGCAGGACAGCCCTTCCGGCTGGTCAACCATCATTTTCCAACGGCTGCGGGACGCTGATCCAAGTTTCAAACGCGGCGCCCGCAGGTTGAAGCCACGGCCCGGATTCTACCCTTTCTCGGTAAGCAAACGGCTAGGACATACGCCGCCGCTCTGCTTTGCTTGTTTTTATGTACCGGCACCCCGAGCTTTAATAATTTAGCCCCGCTCTGCACTCCTCTTAGGAACAAGCACGTGCATGCCAACGGCTGCGAGACGCCGTCAAAGACTAAAGACTGAGGCATTCTTGGCGTCTGACAGGTTGAAGCTACGGCTCGCATTTTTTTATTCCCGGTAAGCAAGCGATGAAGCAGCACCCAATTCGCTCAATAGATAAATTACATAAGTCGCCGCTCTATCTTGTTTATTTACATACATCGGCACCTCGAACCTTAATAAATGGTCACGCTCTGCACTCTTCCCAGGAACAAATACACGCACACCAATGGCTGCGAGGCGCCAGTAATAGACTACAGACTGTGGCATTCTTGGCTCTTGACAGGTTGAAGCAACGGCTCGCCTTCCTTTCATTTTCGGTAAGCAAACTGTGTAGCAGTATTTACGTTGCTTATCAGTAATAATTCGCTCGATAGTAATGTTATGCGCCCTTTATTCTTAGCACTATAAAACCACACCGGGACTATACAGGTTTCCTTGGTTGTGATCGCTTGTACGCCGATGATAATACAACATATATTTTATCAGAAACGGTAAGCACTTTTCCTGCTATCAGATGCACGTGTGCTTTACTTGACAATTGCCTTATGTAGGATATATTTTTGACAGGTTTTTTCACATATATGGGAATTGCTTGACTGCTTATTTGATACACATGCAATATATTACGTTTTCATTGGGTCAATGACAATACGAACTGCTAGGTAATAGAAATGGGAATCATGCAGCTCTCTATCTGATGCATATGTAAAAACCGATTTATTGCTCCATGTGAGGGATTATTTGATCCCCCCTTTTTTCTGTACTCATTTGAATACTGTGATAGATTGGCATATATTTTACCGCATATCTTTATAAAAAACTTTAAAAAAAAAGAAAGGGACATCTATAAAACTAATCCAACAAGTAGAAAACCACAGGACCTTGTAATAAAAAACAAGTATCAACAAGTGCGACACATTGATTTCATCTTTTGCAGTAGATTGACTTCCATAACCGAACAGTGAATATAGTGGTACATATGCTTAATAGATACATCTTTTTCAGACAAATACTTCTAGCCAGGCGAGATATAGTTCCGCCAAGAAAACAGATGTCGGACTGATTCGAGAACAAATAGAGAACACCTATCCTGTGTTCACTAGGTAAGACTAAAGAGAAGAGGTCTATGTCCACGCAGATATCCTTGATAAATGGAACACCTCCGCCAGATACTGGCCTTGATACACATAAGCCAATAATACTAAGTTATAGACAAACTATGACTGTTGCTCCATAGATGTTAGACATTCTGCCGTCATCCATACTTTGGCAAAACCCCCCTTTTTGCTAATGGGTATAATTACTGCTCAAATATATAATAACTAGTCTGTATCAGTTGTAGCTATTATTTGTAGCTGCACCTTGTAGGGATTTCTTTGTTATGTAAGCACAGCGATATGTTATGGACTGTTGATTGTTTGTTAGGAGTTATTCATGACCACTAAATGTCTCTAACTTATTTTATACATGTTTTACAGATTGAATGTGGCTCCTGATGAAGGCGTTCTGTTAACGCCGAAACGCGCGTCGATGCTTTTTATTGTTCGCCACTAATGTTTTTTTATATGTTTTCTTGTATAATTGTGTCACAAATATTTCTTCTATACATAATTTTGTGTATTTTTATAGAAACATTGTATTGATTGTTTTTTAAAATGATAATGTAATTTCATTAATAAATCGAATTTGTAATTTTTAATTGGTTGTTGTGCTTTACATATTGTCCTTTTCCCTAGTTATATCATCAATTGTATTTTCCTTTTCACACATTGTCCATTTCCCTGCATTACAAATTCAGTATTTGAACAGGGGGTCCTTGTTGTTCACATTGATTTTCCCACAGCTTGTCTGTGCAGGGCCTGTTTTCTCCCCATCTATGGTTTGCTATTGATTGTACTATATTTGAGCAGTAAATTATAATCTCTCCGCCACTCATCCCATTTTGTCTCCTTCCCTCCTCCAGCAGGGATGGCCAACATGAAAACTTTCGGATTTACAGATGAGGAATTCGAAACTTTAGTTGGTACATCGATTCCCACTAACAACACTAACTCATCAATTAGAGGACAGGATGAAGGTAAGAAATTGTTAGACCTTAAGAAAAAACTAATCCGCATGGAAGCCCATGGGGAATTCATGATAGCTTATCTGAAATCAGGAGTCATTCCGAACGGCCTGAGGGTACGAAATATACCAGGTCTTTTCGTGCACCACAGACCGTTCTTGGAAAAGTGGAGTTTCATAGCGAACCGCTGTTCACGTGATCTTATGATATTAATAGTGGCAACATCAAAGGAACTGGCCCTAGAAATAAAAAAGGAGATAGATGAACTAGAAGAAAAATTGAAACAACTTACAGGAGTTGATGATGCCATTAAAAAGATAGAAGAATACAACAAAGACCTAGAATCATTCAGCAATTATCTGAATAAGCGTAAAACGGACAAACTGAATAAGGATAAAAGATTTTATTCAGAAGAAGTTGCCTATCCCTATCTTCACAATGACTTTTACCAACAGAACCACTACACTAATGAGTCTGGCAATGCCCAACAGAGAATCAATAATTTCACCGATTCATCCGACTCAGAAGGTGAAGGCCAAAGTAATGCATATTATGAGTCAGATGGTGGGTTCTCATATCCCAATTCTAGGCCCCAACGACGCCCTTTTTTATCAAACAGGGGGCCTCGACGCGGTCGCCCCAGGGTGAGATTTCAGAACCAGGGACAATCGAGAGGGAATTTTCAGACAAATCAACATACACACCAAGTACAACATCAGCAACATTTACAACACCAACAGCATCAACAACACCAACAACATCAACAGCAAGAACCCCAATTCATCAGAGAAACTCGCAACAGGCAGTATTGGGGTCAGGGGATATAATTCCTATTTTTAATCTGTCTTCTAAAAGACTAGACGACTCCATTGAAGCTCTATTATCAAAAGGGCTCTCATTTGTACCACACTCCTTTGTGAACACCTTTGAACTCCACAGGGACATCATTGCATTTTTTAGGAAAATTAGATTAAGAAAGTTTTTCCAAGATAAAGAGAACAACTTAGATGATTCCACAACCCAAGGGAAAAATGAAATCTCACCTACCTCCACCTTCACCCCGGGTTTAGAACAGCTAGGGCCCGAAGTAGCGGCTTTTGAGCTAGTAGTTATGAAGAAATTAGATAAAACTCTGGAATTTATTCCAAAACCCAAATACAACTTAAACCAGCAGCAATCACTAGCCCTGAAAGACCTGATGAACAATAAAGACCTCACGATTAAAGGAGCAGACAAGGGAGGAGGTATCGTTGTCCTTAATTCCAGTGACTATGAACTGAACATGTTAAAAATGTTGAGTGATAGTTCCACCTATTTACAGATAAACTGCAATCCAACCAATACGATAATCAAAAAAATCAGCACTCTGACAAACGATGCCCTTTTAAATGGTGACATCAATAAAAAGGATCATGAATTTCTGAACACCAACAAATTGAAAACCGCATGTATTTATGGTCTCCCGAAAATACACAAAGATTCGGAGAACCCTCCATATAGACCAATAGTATCAACGATTGGTACTCCGACAGAACCACTTTCTAAATTTGTTGATCACTTTTTAAGACCTCATATCCCCAAAATCAAATCATACATAAAAGACACCTGCCACATGATCAATACTGTGGAGAACTTAAATTTCATTACAGGGAGAGATATACTTGTAACGATGGATATCGAATCCCTTTACAGTAATATACCAATAGATGAAGCAATCAGAGCGACAGATTGGTTCATAGACACTTACAACATTGCTTGTCCAAAACAGTTCCTCATAGACTGTCTATTCATAGTTCTCACTGAGAATGTCTTCGAATTTGGTGATAATATCTATCGCCAGCTCAGAGGTGTTAGTATGGGAGCGTCAGTTGCTCCTTCCATAGCTAACATTTATATGTCTCACTTCGAAGAGAGTTTCATATACAACGAAATAGCCCCCTTCTTTGAGTCAATTTCCCATTGGTCCAGATACATCGATGACATCTTTTTTATCTGGACCAATGGGAAAGACACTCTTCTTGAGTTCTTGGAGTGGATCAATTTGACAAATGCAAATTTGAGATTCACAGCACACTACGATGAATACCAAGTCGAATTTTTAGACCTTCTTATCAGAGTCAAAGACAACAAGTTAGAGGTAGACCTATTTGTGAAGGAAACTGCACGGAATACCCTTCTGCATTTCAGCAGTTTCCATCCCAAATGCCAACGAGAGAGTATCCCTTTCTCACAATTCCTTAGGGTCCGCAGGAACTGTACGAATTTATCTGACTATGATAAGCAATCTGCAATCATGCGAAGAAAATTTCTTGAGCGGGGATACCCCCACAGATTAATAAGAGATTCCTACAAACGTGCAAGGTACTTTGACCGTGATGCGCTATTAGTTCCCAAAGAAAAACAGGCTAAGGACCGCATCGTTTGTGTGACTACTCACTCAACGATGAATGAGCGCATAAGACAGATTGTCAACGCGAATTGGCACATTCTAAATTGTAACCCTTCCTCTGCATCTGTCCTGGCAAAACCTTTATTTGCCCACAGGAGAAATCGGAATTTAAAGGACAAAATAGTTCACTCCAAATTTAACTGCAAGCTGTCCAATGGCCCCCATATCCAGAGAACAATACTGACGAACCTGCCCGTCAGGGGTACGGTTCCGTGTTCTTCTTGCAAATCGTGCAAAACCATCATCTTAGGGGAATCATTTACCCATAATGGCTCCACCTTTAAAGCGACCGATTTGTGGAACTGCAAAACCGCGAATGTGGTCTATTTCATCAGCTGCCCGTGTGGAATGGGTTATGTTGGCGAAACATGCAGGTCAATTCAAACACGCTTGACAGAGCATAGATCTGCTATCAACACCCAGAAACTGAATGCGCCACTAGTAAAACATTTCCTAGAGTCTCAGCACAAACCAGATGACATTCATTGGAGAGTCCTAGAAAAAATCAAGCTTGCTGATAATAAAGGTGGATGTGCAATTCGCAAAAAACGTGAAGTTTTCTGGATATTTGTTCTGGACACGTACAAAAAGGGACTAAACAATGAAATTCCGTGGGAGAATGCCATCTGCTTTGACTAAAAAGAAAGTTCCATCTTTAGGGCCCACTCCATATCCTTTTCAACCCCAGCTTTTACATTTGAACACCTGTCTCGCGTTCCCACAAAGTACAAACACTACCAGGATGCAGTTTCCTACACGCTCTATTTTTAGATGAATAATAATGCTCATCTTGAAAATATTGGTTGTGGGAATATAAATCCCATATAACATGTCTTATTTTAAAAAAACTTTTTTGATTGAGTTATTTTTATAAATAATTTTTTATTCGCATTAATTATTGTTCACCTATTGGAGCCCCGAGCAACAATGTAGCTGCGTGCGCAACAGCCGTCAAGCTCAGAATGGTTCTCACATGACCATTAGAGAGCCATGATTTGTATATATCCATACACCGTTACCACAATACTCGTGTTTTGAAGGTATCGGTCACTTGCCCTTTAAGTATTGTGGCCAAACCCATTTTCGGGTATTTAAGGCAGGACAGCCCTTCCGGCTGGTCAACCATCATTTTCCAACGGCTGCGGGACGCTGATCCAAGTTTCAAACGCGGCGCCCGCAGGTTGAAGCCACTGCCCGGATTCTACCCTTTCTCGGTAAGCAAACGGCTAGGACATACGCCGCCGCTCTGCTTTGCTTGTTTTTATGTACCGGCACCCCGAGCTTTAATAATTTAGCCCCGCTCTGCACTCCTCTTAGGAACAAGCACGTGCATGCCAACGGCTGCGAGACGCCGTCAAAGACTAAAGACTGAGGCATTCTTGGCGTCTGACAGGTTGAAGCTACGGCTCGCATTTTTTTATTCCCGGTAAGCAAGCGATGAAGCAGCACCCAATTCGCTCAATAGATAAATTACATAAGTCGCCGCTCTATCTTGTTTATTTACATACATCGGCACCTCGAACCTTAATAAATGGTCACGCTCTGCACTCTTCCCAGGAACAAATACACGCACACCAATGGCTGCGAGGCGCCAGTAATAGACTACAGACTGTGGCATTCTTGGCTCTTGACAGGTTGAAGCAACGGCTCGCCTTCCTTTCATTTTCGGTAAGCAAACTATGTAGCAGTATTTACGTTGCTTATCAGTAATAATTCGCTCGATAGTAATGTTATGCGCCCTTTATTCTTAGCACTATAAAACCACACCGGGACTATACAGGTTTCCTTGGTTGTGATCGCTTGTACGCCGATGATAATACAACATATATTTTATCAGAAACTGTAAGCACTTTTCCTGCTATCAGATGCACGTGTGCTTTACTTGACAATTGCCTTATGTAGGATATATTTTTGACAGGTTTTTTCACATATATGGGAATTGCTTGACTGCTTATTTGATACACATGCAATATATTACGTTTTCATTGGGTCAATGACAATACGAACTGCTAGGTAATAGAAATGGGAATCATGCAGCTCTCTATCTGATGCATATGTAAAAACCGATTTATTGCTCCATGTGAGGGATTATTTGATCCCCCCTTTTTTCTGTACTCATTTGAATACTGTGATAGATTGGCATATATTTTACCGCATATCTTTATAAAAAACTTTTTAAAAAAAGAAAGGGACATCTATAAAACTAATCCAACAAGTAGAAAACCACAGGACCTTGTAATAAAAAACAAGTATCAACAAGTGCGACACATTGATTTCATCTTTTGCAGTAGATTGACTTCCATAACCGAACAGTGAATATAGTGGTACATATGCTTAATAGATACATCTTTTTCAGACAAATACTTCTAGCCAGGCGAGATATAGTTCCGCCAAGAAAACAGATGTCGGACTGATTCGAGAACAAATAGAGAACACCTATCCTGTGTTCACTAGGTAAGACTAAAGAGAAGAGGTCTATGTCCACACAGATATCCTTGATAAATGGAACACCTCCGCCAGATACTGGCCTTGATACACATAAGCCAATAATACTAAGTTATAGACAAACTATGACTGTTGCTCCATAGATGTTAGACATTCTGCCGTCATCCATACTTTGGCAAAACCCCCCTTTTTGCTAATGGGTATAATTACTGCTCAAATATATAATAACTAGTCTGTATCAGTTGTAGCTATTATTTGTAGCTGCACCTTGTAGGGATTTCTTTGTTATGTAAGCACAGCGATATGTTATGGACTGTTGATTGTTTGTTAGGAGTTATTCATGACCACTAAATGTCTCTAACTTATTTTATACATGTTTTACAGATTGAATGTGGCTCCTGATGAAGGCGTTCTGTTAACGCCGAAACGCGCGTCGATGCTTTTTATTGTTCGCCACTAATGTTTTTTTATATGTTTTCTTGTATAATTGTGTCACAAATATTTCTTCTATACATAATTTTGTGTATTTTTATAGAAACATTGTATTGATTGTTTTTTAAAATGATAATGTAATTTCATTAATAAATCGAATTTGTAATTTTTAATTGGTTGTTATGCTTTACATATTGTCCTTTTCCCTAGTTATATCATCAATTGTATTTTCCTTTTCACACATTGTCCATTTCCCTGCATTACAAATTCAGTATTTGAACAGGGGGTCCTTGTTGTTCACATTGATTTTCCCACAGCTTGTCTGTGCAGGGCCTGTTTTCTCCCAATCTATGGTTTGCTATTGATTGTACTATATTTGAGCAGTAAATTATAATCTCTCCGCCACTCATCCCATTTTGTCTCCTTCCCTCCTCCAGCAGGGATGGCCAACATGAAAACTTTCGGATTTACAGATGAGGAATTCGAAACTTTAGTTGGTACATCGATTCCCACTAACAACACTAACTCATCAATTAGAGGACAGGATGAAGGTAAGAAATTGTTAGACCTTAAGAAAAAACTAATCCGCATGGAAGCCCATGGGGAATTCATGATAGCTTATCTGAAATCAGGAGTCATTCCGAACGGCCTGAGGGTACGAAATATACCAGGTCTTTTCGTGCACCACAGACCGTTCTTGGAAAAGTGGAGTTTCATAGCGAACCGCTGTTCACGTGATCTTATGATATTAATAGTGGCAACATCAAAGGAACTGGCCCTAGAAATAAAAAAGGAGATAGATGAACTAGAAGAAAAATTGAAACAACTTACAGGAGTTGATGATGCCATTAAAAAGATAGAAGAATACAACAAAGACCTAGAATCATTCAGCAATTATCTGAATAAGCGTAAAACGGACAAACTGAATAAGGATAAAAGATTTTATTCAGAAGAAGTTGCCTATCCCTATCTTCACAATGACTTTTACCAACAGAACCACTACACTAATGAGTCTGGCAATGCCCAACAGAGAATCAATAATTTCACCGATTCATCCGACTCAGAAGGTGAAGGCCAAAGTAATGCATATTATGAGTCAGATGGTGGGTTCTCATATCCCAATTCTAGGCCCCAACGACGCCCTTTTTTATCAAACAGGGGGCCTCGACGCGGTCGCCCCAGGGTGAGATTTCAGAACCAGGGACAATCGAGAGGGAATTTTCAGACAAATCAACATACACACCAAGTACAACATCAGCAACATTTACAACACCAACAGCATCAACAACACCAACAACATCAACAGCAAGAACCCCAATTCATCAGAGAAACTCGCAACAGGCAGTATTGGGGTCAGGGGATATAATTCCTATTTTTAATCTGTCTTCTAAAAGACTAGACGACTCCATTGAAGCTCTATTATCAAAAGGGCTCTCATTTGTACCACACTCCTTTGTGAACACCTTTGAACTCCACAGGGACATCATTGCATTTTTTAGGAAAATTAGATTAAGAAAGTTTTTCCAAGATAAAGAGAACAACTTAGATGATTCCACAACCCAAGGGAAAAATGAAATCTCACCTACCTCCACCTTCACCCCGGGTTTAGAACAGCTAGGGCCCGAAGTAGCGGCTTTTGAGCTAGTAGTTATGAAGAAATTAGATAAAACTCTGGAATTTATTCCAAAACCCAAATACAACTTAAACCAGCAGCAATCACTAGCCCTGAAAGACCTGATGAACAATAAAGACCTCACGATTAAAGGAGCAGACAAGGGAGGAGGTATCGTTGTCCTTAATTCCAGTGACTATGAACTGAACATGTTAAAAATGTTGAGTGATAGTTCCACCTATTTACAGATAAACTGCAATCCAACCAATACGATAATCAAAAAAATCAGCACTCTGACAAACGATGCCCTTTTAAATGGTGACATCAATAAAAAGGATCATGAATTTCTGAACACCAACAAATTGAAAACCGCATGTATTTATGGTCTCCCGAAAATACACAAAGATTCGGAGAACCCTCCATATAGACCAATAGTATCAACGATTGGTACTCCGACAGAACCACTTTCTAAATTTGTTGATCACTTTTTAAGACCTCATATCCCCAAAATCAAATCATACATAAAAGACACCTGCCACATGATCAATACTGTGGAGAACTTAAATTTCATTACAGGGAGAGATATACTTGTAACGATGGATATCGAATCCCTTTACAGTAATATACCAATAGATGAAGCAATCAGAGCGACAGATTGGTTCATAGACACTTACAACATTGCTTGTCCAAAACAGTTCCTCATAGACTGTCTATTCATAGTTCTCACTGAGAATGTCTTCGAATTTGGTGATAATATCTATCGCCAGCTTAGAGGTGTTAGTATGGGAGCGTCAGTTGCTCCTTCCATAGCTAACATTTATATGTCTCACTTCGAAGAGAGTTTCATATACAACGAAATAGCCCCCTTCTTTGAGTCAATTTCCCATTGGTCCAGATACATCGATGACATCTTTTTTATCTGGACCAATGGGAAAGACACTCTTCTTGAGTTCTTGGAGTGGATCAATTTGACAAATGCAAATTTGAGATTCACAGCACACTACGATGAATACCAAGTCGAATTTTTAGACCTTCTTATCAGAGTCAAAGACAACAAGTTAGAGGTAGACCTATTTGTGAAGGAAACTGCACGGAATACCCTTCTGCATTTCAGCAGTTTCCATCCCAAATGCCAACGAGAGAGTATCCCTTTCTCACAATTCCTTAGGGTCCGCAGGAACTGTACGAATTTATCTGACTATGATAAGCAATCTGCAATCATGCGAAGAAAATTTCTTGAGCGGGGATACCCCCACAGATTAATAAGAGATTCCTACAAACGTGCAAGGTACTTTGACCGTGATGCGCTATTAGTTCCCAAAGAAAAACAGGCTAAGGACCGCATCGTTTGTGTGACTACTCACTCAACGATGAATGAGCGCATAAGACAGATTGTCAACGCGAATTGGCACATTCTAAATTGTAACCCTTCCTCTGCATCTGTCCTGGCAAAACCTTTATTTGCCCACAGGAGAAATCGGAATTTAAAGGACGAAATAGTTCACTCCAAATTTAACTGCAAGCTGTCCAATGGCCCCCATATCCAGAGAACAATACTGACGAACCTGCCCGTCAGGGGTACGGTTCCGTGTTCTTCTTGCAAATCGTGCAAAACCATCATCTTAGGGGAATCATTTACCCATAATGGCTCCACCTTTAAAGCGACCGATTTGTGGAACTGCAAAACCGCGAATGTGGTCTATTTCATCAGCTGCCCGTGTGGAATGGGTTATGTTGGCGAAACATGCAGGTCAATTCAAACACGCTTGACAGAGCATAGATCTGCTATCAACACCCAGAAACTGAATGCGCCACTAGTAAAACATTTCCTAGAGTCTCAGCACAAACCAGATGACATTCATTGGAGAGTCCTAGAAAAAATCAAGCTTACTGATAATAAAGGTGGATGTGCAATTCGCAAAAAACGTGAAGTTTTCTGGATATTTGTTCTGGACACGTACAAAAAGGGACTAAACAATGAAATTCCGTGGGAGAATGCCATCTGCTTTGACTAAAAAGAAAGTTCCATCTTTAGGGCCCACTCCATATCCTTTTCAACCCCAGCTTTTACATTTGAACACCTGTCTCGCGTTCCCACAAAGTACAAACACTACCAGGATGCAGTTTCCTACACGCTCTATTTTTAGATGAATAATAATGCTCATCTTGAAAATATTGGTTGTGGGAATATAAATCCCATATAACATGTCTTATTTTAAAAAAACTTTTTTGATTGAGTTATTTTTATAAATAATTTTTTATTCGCATTAATTATTGTTCACCTATTGGAGCCCCGAGCAACAATGTAGCTGCGTGCGCAACAGCCGTCAAGCTCAGAATGGTTCTCACATGACCATTAGAGAGCCATGATTTGTATATATCCATACACCGTTACCACAATACTCGTGTTTTGAAGGTATCGGTCACTTGCCCTTTAAGTATTGTGGCCAAACCCATTTTCGGGTATTTAAGGCAGGACAGCCCTTCCGGCTGGTCAACCATCATTTTCCAACGGCTGCGGGACGCTGATCCAAGTTTCAAACGCGGCGCCCGCAGGTTGAAGCCACTGCCCGGATTCTACCCTTTCTCGGTAAGCAAACGGCTAGGACATACGCCGCCGCTCTGCTTTGCTTGTTTTTATGTACCGGCACCCCGAGCTTTAATAATTTAGCCCCGCTCTGCACTCCTCTTAGGAACAAGCACGTGCATGCCAACGGCTGCGAGACGCCGTCAAAGACTAAAGACTGAGGCATTCTTGGCGTCTGACAGGTTGAAGCTACGGCTCGCATTTTTTTATTCCCGGTAAGCAAGCGATGAAGCAGCACCCAATTCGCTCAATAGATAAATTACATAAGTCGCCGCTCTATCTTGTTTATTTACATACATCGGCACCTCGAACCTTAATAAATGGTCACGCTCTGCACTCTTCCCAGGAACAAATACACGCACACCAATGGCTGCGAGGCGCCAGTAATAGACTACAGACTGTGGCATTCTTGGCTCTTGACAGGTTGAAGCAACGGCTCGCCTTCCTTTCATTTTCGGTAAGCAAACTATGTAGCAGTATTTACGTTGCTTATCAGTAATAATTTGCTCGATAGTAATGTTATGCGCCCTTTATTCTTAGCACTATAAAACCACACCGGGACTATACAGGTTTCCTTGGTTGTGATCGCTTGTACGCCGATGATAATACAACATATATTTTATCAGAAACGGTAAGCACTTTTCCTGCTATCAGATGCACGTGTGCTTTACTTGACAATTGCCTTATGTAGGATATATTTTTGACAGGTTTTTTCACATATATGGGAATTGCTTGACTGCTTATTTGATACACATGCAATATATTACGTTTTCATTGGGTCAATGACAATACGAACTGCTAGGTAATAGAAATGGGAATCATGCAGCTCTCTATCTGATGCATATGTAAAAACCGATTTATTGCTCCATGTGAGGGATTATTTGATCCCCCCTTTTTTCTGTACTCATTTGAATACTGTGATAGATTGGCATATATTTTACCGCATATCTTTATAAAAAACTTTTTAAAAAAAGAAAGGGACATCTATAAAACTAATCCAACAAGTAGAAAACCACAGGACCTTGTAATAAAAAACAAGTATCAACAAGTGCGACACATTGATTTCATCTTTTGCAGTAGATTGACTTCCATAACCGAACAGTGAATATAGTGGTACATATGCTTAATAGATACATCTTTTTCAGACAAATACTTCTAGCCAGGCGAGATATAGTTCCGCCAAGAAAACAGATGTCGGACTGATTCGAGAACAAATAGAGAACACCTATCCTGTGTTCACTAGGTAAGACTAAAGAGAAGAGGTCTATGTCCACGCAGATATCCTTGATAAATGGAACACCTCCGCCAGATACTGGCCTTGATACACATAAGCCAATAATACTAAGTTATAGACAAACTATGACTGTTGCTCCATAGATGTTAGACATTCTGCCGTCATCCATACTTTGGCAAAACCCCCCTTTTTGCTAATGGGTATAATTACTGCTCAAATATATAATAACTAGTCTGTATCAGTTGTAGCTATTATTTGTAGCTGCACCTTGTAGGGATTTCTTTGTTATGTAAGCACAGCGATATGTTATGGACTGTTGATTGTTTGTTAGGAGTTATTCATGACCACTAAATGTCTCTAACTTATTTTATACATGTTTTACAGATTGAATGTGGCTCCTGATGAAGGCGTTCTGTTAACGCCGAAACACGCGTCGATGCTTTTTATTGTTCGCCACTAATGTTTTTTTATATGTTTTCTTGTATAATTGTGTCACAAATATTTCTTCTATACATAATTTTGTGTATTTTTATAGAAACATTGTATTGATTGTTTTTTAAAATGATAATGTAATTTCATTAATAAATCGAATTTGTAATTTTTAATTGGTTGTTGTGCTTTACATATTGTCCTTTTCCCTAGTTATATCATCAATTGTATTTTCCTTTTCACACATTGTCCATTTCCCTGCATTACAAATTCAGTATTTGAACAGGGGGTCCTTGTTGTTCACATTGATTTTCCCACAGCTTGTCTGTGCAGGGCCTGTTTTCTCCCAATCTATGGTTTGCTATTGATTGTACTATATTTGAGCAGTAAATTATAATCTCTCCGCCACTCATCCCATTTTGTCTCCTTCCCTCCTCCAGCAGGGATGGCCAACATGAAAACTTTCGGATTTACAGATGAGGAATTCGAAACTTTAGTTGGTACATCGATTCCCACTAACAACACTAACTCATCAATTAGAGGACAGGATGAAGGTAAGAAATTGTTAGACCTTAAGAAAAAACTAATCCGCATGGAAGCCCATGGGGAATTCATGATAGCTTATCTGAAATCCGGAGTCATTCCGAACGGCCTGAGGGTACGAAATATACCAGGTCTTTTCGTGCACCACAGACCGTTCTTGGAAAAGTGGAGTTTCATAGCGAACCGCTGTTCACGTGATCTTATGATATTAATAGTGGCAACATCAAAGGAACTGGCCCTAGAAATAAAAAAGGAGATAGATGAACTAGAAGAAAAATTGAAACAACTTACAGGAGTTGATGATGCCATTAAAAAGATAGAAGAATACAACAAAGACCTAGAATCATTCAGCAATTATCTGAATAAGCGTAAAACGGACAAACTGAATAAGGATAAAAGATTTTATTCAGAAGAAGTTGCCTATCCCTATCTTCACAATGACTTTTACCAACAGAACCACTACACTAATGAGTCTGGCAATGCCCAACAGAGAATCAATAATTTCACCGATTCATCCGACTCAGAAGGTGAAGGCCAAAGTAATGCATATTATGAGTCAGATGGTGGGTTCTCATATCCCAATTCTAGGCCCCAACGACGCCCTTTTTTATCAAACAGGGGGCCTCGACGCGGTCGCCCCAGGGTGAGATTTCAGAACCAGGGACAATCGAGAGGGAATTTTCAGACAAATCAACATACACACCAAGTACAACATCAGCAACATTTACAACACCAACAGCATCAACAACACCAACAACATCAACAGCAAGAACCCCAATTCATCAGAGAAACTCGCAACAGGCAGTATTGGGGTCAGGGGATATAATTCCTATTTTTAATCTGTCTTCTAAAAGACTAGACGACTCCATTGAAGCTCTATTATCAAAAGGGCTCTCATTTGTACCACACTCCTTTGTGAACACCTTTGAACTCCACAGGGACATCATTGCATTTTTTAGGAAAATTAGATTAAGAAAGTTTTTCCAAGATAAAGAGAACAACTTAGATGATTCCACAACCCAAGGGAAAAATGAAATCTCACCTACCTCCACCTTCACCCCGGGTTTAGAACAGCTAGGGCCCGAAGTAGCGGCTTTTGAGCTAGTAGTTATGAAGAAATTAGATAAAACTCTGGAATTTATTCCAAAACCCAAATACAACTTAAACCAGCAGCAATCACTAGCCCTGAAAGACCTGATGAACAATAAAGACCTCACGATTAAAGGAGCAGACAAGGGAGGAGGTATCGTTGTCCTTAATTCCAGTGACTATGAACTGAACATGTTAAAAATGTTGAGTGATAGTTCCACCTATTTACAGATAAACTGCAATCCAACCAATACGATAATCAAAAAAATCAGCACTCTGACAAACGATGCCCTTTTAAATGGTGACATCAATAAAAAGGATCATGAATTTCTGAACACCAACAAATTGAAAACCGCATGTATTTATGGTCTCCCGAAAATACACAAAGATTCGGAGAACCCTCCATATAGACCAATAGTATCAACGATTGGTACTCCGACAGAACCACTTTCTAAATTTGTTGATCACTTTTTAAGACCTCATATCCCCAAAATCAAATCATACATAAAAGACACCTGCCACATGATCAATACTGTGGAGAACTTAAATTTCATTACAGGGAGAGATATACTTGTAACGATGGATATCGAATCCCTTTACAGTAATATACCAATAGATGAAGCAATCAGAGCGACAGATTGGTTCATAGACACTTACAACATTGCTTGTCCAAAACAGTTCCTCATAGACTGTCTATTCATAGTTCTCACTGAGAATGTCTTCGAATTTGGTGATAATATCTATCGCCAGCTCAGAGGTGTTAGTATGGGAGCGTCAGTTGCTCCTTCCATAGCTAACATTTATATGTCTCACTTCGAAGAGAGTTTCATATACAACGAAATAGCCCCCTTCTTTGAGTCAATTTCCCATTGGTCCAGATACATCGATGACATCTTTTTTATCTGGACCAATGGGAAAGACACTCTTCTTGAGTTCTTGGAGTGGATCAATTTGACAAATGCAAATTTGAGATTCACAGCACACTACGATGAATACCAAGTCGAATTTTTAGACCTTCTTATCAGAGTCAAAGACAACAAGTTAGAGGTAGACCTATTTGTGAAGGAAACTGCACGGAATACCCTTCTGCATTTCAGCAGTTTCCATCCCAAATGCCAACGAGAGAGTATCCCTTTCTCACAATTCCTTAGGGTCCGCAGGAACTGTACGAATTTATCTGACTATGATAAGCAATCTGCAATCATGCGAAGAAAATTTCTTGAGCGGGGATACCCCCACAGATTAATAAGAGATTCCTACAAACGTGCAAGGTACTTTGACCGTGATGCGCTATTAGTTCCCAAAGAAAAACAGGCTAAGGACCGCATCGTTTGTGTGACTACTCACTCAACGATGAATGAGCGCATAAGACAGATTGTCAATGCGAATTGGCACATTCTAAATTGTAACCCTTCCTCTGCATCTGTCCTGGCAAAACCTTTATTTGCCCACAGGAGAAATCGGAATTTAAAGGACAAAATAGTTCACTCCAAATTTAACTGCAAGCTGTCCAATGGCCCCCATATCCAGAGAACAATACTGACGAACCTGCCCGTCAGGGGTACGGTTCCGTGTTCTTCTTGCAAATCGTGCAAAACCATCATCTTAGGGGAATCATTTACCCATAATGGCTCCACCTTTAAAGCGACCGATTTGTGGAACTGCAAAACCGCGAATGTGGTCTATTTCATCAGCTGCCCGTGTGGAATGGGTTATGTTGGCGAAACATGCAGGTCAATTCAAACACGCTTGACAGAGCATAGATCTGCTATCAACACCCAGAAACTGAATGCGCCACTAGTAAAACATTTCCTAGAGTCTCAGCACAAACCAGATGACATTCATTGGAGAGTCCTAGAAAAAATCAAGCTTGCTGATAATAAAGGTGGATGTGCAATTCGCAAAAAACGTGAAGTTTTCTGGATATTTGTTCTGGACACGTACAAAAAGGGACTAAACAATGAAATTCCGTGGGAGAATGCCATCTGCTTTGACTAAAAAGAAAGTTCCATCTTTAGGGCCCACTCCATATCCTTTTCAACCCCAGCTTTTACATTTGAACACCTGTCTCGCGTTCCCACAAAGTACAAACACTACCAGGATGCAGTTTCCTACACGCTCTATTTTTAGATGAATAATAATGCTCATCTTGAAAATATTGGTTGTGGGAATATAAATCCCATATAACATGTCTTATTTTAAAAAAACTTTTTTGATTGAGTTATTTTTATAAATAATTTTTTATTCGCATTAATTATTGTTCACCTATTGGAGCCCCGAGCAACAATGTAGCTGCGTGCGCAACAGCCGTCAAGCTCAGAATGGTTCTCACATGACCATTAGAGAGCCATGATTTGTATATATCCATACACCGTTACCACAATACTCGTGTTTTGAAGGTATCGGTCACTTGCCCTTTAAGTATTGTGGCCAAACCCATTTTCGGGTATTTAAGGCAGGACAGCCCTTCCGGCTGGTCAACCATCATTTTCCAACGGCTGCGGGACGTTGATCCAAGTTTCAAACGCGGCGCCCGCAGGTTGAAGCCACGGCCCGGATTCTACCCTTTCTCGGTAAGCAAACGGCTAGGACATACGCCGCCGCTCTGCTTTGCTTGTTTTTATGTACCGGCACCCCGAGCTTTAATAATTTAGCCCCGCTCTGCACTCCTCTTAGGAACAAGCACGTGCATGCCAACGGCTGCGAGACGCCGTCAAAGACTAAAGACTGAGGCATTCTTGGCGTCTGACAGGTTGAAGCTACGGCTCGCATTTTTTTATTCCCGGTAAGCAAGCGATGAAGCAGCACCCAATTCGCTCAATAGATAAATTACATAAGTCGCCGCTCTATCTTGTTTATTTACATACATCGGCACCTCGAACCTTAATAAATGGTCACGCTCTGCACTCTTCCCAGGAACAAATACACGCACACCAATGGCTGCGAAGCGCCAGTAATAGACTACAGACTGTGGCATTCTTGGCTCTTGACAGGTTGAAGCAACGGCTCGCCTTCCTTTCATTTTCGGTAAGCAAACTATGTAGCAGTATTTACGTTGCTTATCAGTAATAATTCGCTCGATAGTAATGTTATGCGCCCTTTATTCTTAGCACTATAAAACCACACCGGGACTATACAGGTTTCCTTGGTTGTGATCGCTTGTACGCCGATGATAATACAACATATATTTTATCAGAAACGGTAAGCACTTTTCCTGCTATCAGATGCACGTGTGCTTTACTTGACAATTGCCTTATGTAGGATATATTTTTGACAGGTTTTTTCACATATATGGGAATTGCTTGACTGCTTATTTGATACACATGCAATATATTACGTTTTCATTGGGTCAATGACAATACGAACTGCTAGGTAATAGAAATGGGAATCATGCAGCTCTCTATCTGATGCATATGTAAAAAGCGATTTATTGCTCCATGTGAGGGATTATTTGATCCCCCCTTTTTTCTGTACTCATTTGAATACTGTGATAGATTGGCATATATTTTACTGCATATCTTTATAAAAAACTTTTTAAAAATAGAAAGGGACATCTATAAAACTAATCCAACAAGTAGAAAACCACAGGACCTTGTAATAAAAAACAAGTATCAACAAGTGCGACACATTGATTTCATCTTTTGCAGTAGATTGACTTCCATAACCGAACAGTGAATATAGTGGTACATATGCTTAATAGATACATCTTTTTCAGACAAATACTTCTAGCCAGGCGAGATATAGTTCCGCCAAGAAAACAGATGTCGGACTGATTCGAGAACAAATAGAGAACACCTATCCTGTGTTCACTAGGTAAGACTAAAGAGAAGAGGTCTATGTCCACGCAGATATCCTTGATAAATGGAACACCTCCGCCAGATACTGGCCTTGATACACATAAGCCAATAATACTAAGTTATAGACAAACTATGACTGTTGCTCCATAGATGTTAGACATTCTGCCGTCATCCATACTTTGGCAAAACCCCCCTTTTTGCTAATGGGTATAATTACTGCTCAAATATATAATAACTAGTCTGTATCAGTTGTAGCTATTATTTGTAGCTGCACCTTGTAGGGATTTCTTTGTTATGTAAGCACAGCGATATGTTATGGACTGTTGATTGTTTGTTAGGAGTTATTCATGACCACTAAATGTCTCTAACTTATTTTATACATGTTTTACAGATTGAATGTGGCTCCTGATGAAGGCGTTCTGTTAACGCCGAAACGCGCGTCGATGCTTTTTATTGTTCGCCACTAATGTTTTTTTATATGTTTTCTTGTATAATTGTGTCACAAATATTTCTTCTATACATAATTTTGTGTATTTTTATAGAAACATTGTATTGATTGTTTTTTAAAATGATAATGTAATTTCATTAATAAATCGAATTTGTAATTTTTAATTGGTTGTTGTGCTTTACATATTGTCCTTTTCCGTAGTTATATCATCAATTGTATTTTCCTTTTCACACATTGTCCATTTCCCTGCATTACAAATTCAGTATTTGAACAGGGGGTCCTTGTTGTTCACATTGATTTTCCCACAGCTTGTCTGTGCAGGGCCTGTTTTCTCCCAATCTATGGTTTGCTATTGATTGTACTATATTTGAGCAGTAAATTATAATCTCTCCGCCACTCATCCCATTTTGTCTCCTTCCCTCCTCCAGCAGGGATGGCCAACATGAAAACTTTCGGATTTACAGATGAGGAATTCGAAACTTTAGTTGGTACATCGATTCCCACTAACAACACTAACTCATCAATTAGAGGACAGGATGAAGGTAAGAAATTGTTAGACCTTAAGAAAAAACTAATCCGCATGGAAGCCCATGGGGAATTCATGATAGCTTATCTGAAATCAGGAGTCATTCCGAACGGCCTGAGGGTACGAAATATACCAGGTCTTTTCGTGCACCACAGACCGTTCTTGGAAAAGTGGAGTTTCATAGCGAACCGCTGTTCACGTGATCTTATGATATTAATAGTGGCAACATCAAAGGAACTGGCCCTAGAAATAAAAAAGGAGATAGATGAACTAGAAGAAAAATTGAAACAACTTACAGGAGTTGATGATGCCATTAAAAAGATAGAAGAATACAACAAAGACCTAGAATCATTCAGCAATTATCTGAATAAGCGTAAAACGGACAAACTGAATAAGGATAAAAGATTTTATTCAGAAGAAGTTGCCTATCCCTATCTTCACAATGACTTTTACCAACAGAACCACTACACTAATGAGTCTGGCAATGCCCAACAGAGAATCAATAATTTCACCGATTCATCCGACTCAGAAGGTGAAGGCCAAAGTAATGCATATTATGAGTCAGATGGTGGGTTCTCATATCCCAATTCTAGGCCCCAACGACGCCCTTTTTTATCAAACAGGGGGCCTCGACGCGGTCGCCCCAGGGTGAGATTTCAGAACCAGGGACAATCGAGAGGGAATTTTCAGACAAATCAACATACACACCAAGTACAACATCAGCAACATTTACAACACCAACAGCATCAACAACACCAACAACATCAACAGCAAGAACCCCAATTCATCAGAGAAACTCGCAACAGGCTGTATTGGGGTCAGGGGATATAATTCCTATTTTTAATCTGTCTTCTAAAAGACTAGACGACTCCATTGAAGCTCTATTATCAAAAGGGCTCTCATTTGTACCACACTCCTTTGTGAACACCTTTGAACTCCACAGGGACATCATTGCATTTTTTAGGAAAATTAGATTAAGAAAGTTTTTCCAAGATAAAGAGAACAACTTAGATGATTCCACAACCCAAGGGAAAAATGAAATCTCACCTACCTCCACCTTCACCCCGGGTTTAGAACAGCTAGGGCCCGAAGTAGCGGCTTTTGAGCTAGTAGTTATGAAGAAATTAGATAAAACTCTGGAATTTATTCCAAAACCCAAATACAACTTAAACCAGCAGCAATCACTAGCCCTGAAAGACCTGATGAACAATAAAGACCTCACGATTAAAGGAGCAGACAAGGGAGGAGGTATCGTTGTCCTTAATTCCAGTGACTATGAACTGAACATGTTAAAAATGTTGAGTGATAGTTCCACCTATTTACAGATAAACTGCAATCCAACCAATACGATAATCAAAAAAATCAGCACTCTGACAAACGATGCCCTTTTAAATGGTGACATCAATAAAAAGGATCATGAATTTCTGAACACCAACAAATTGAAAACCGCATGTATTTATGGTCTCCCGAAAATACACAAAGATTCGGAGAACCCTCCATATAGACCAATAGTATCAACGATTGGTACTCCGACAGAACCACTTTCTAAATTTGTTGATCACTTTTTAAGACCTCATATCCCCAAAATCAAATCATACATAAAAGACACCTGCCACATGATCAATACTGTGGAGAACTTAAATTTCATTACAGGGAGAGATATACTTGTAACGATGGATATCGAATCCCTTTACAGTAATATACCAATAGATGAAGCAATCAGAGCGACAGATTGGTTCATAGACACTTACAACATTGCTTGTCCAAAACAGTTCCTCATAGACTGTCTATTCATAGTTCTCACTGAGAATGTCTTCGAATTTGGTGATAATATCTATCGCCAGCTCAGAGGTGTTAGTATGGGAGCGTCAGTTGCTCCTTCCATAGCTAACATTTATATGTCTCACTTCGAAGAGAGTTTCATATACAACGAAATAGCCCCCTTCTTTGAGTCAATTTCCCATTGGTCCAGATACATCGATGACATCTTTTTTATCTGGACCAATGGGAAAGACACTCTTCTTGAGTTCTTGGAGTGCATCAATTTGACAAATGCAAATTTGAGATTCACAGCACACTACGATGAATACCAAGTCAAATTTTTAGACCTTCTTATCAGAGTCAAAGACAACAAGTTAGAGGTAGACCTATTTGTGAAGGAAACTGCACGGAATACCCTTCTGCATTTCAGCAGTTTCCATCCCAAATGCCAACGAGAGAGTATCCCTTTCTCACAATTCCTTAGGGTCCGCAGGAACTGTACGAATTTATCTGACTATGATAAGCAATCTGCAATCATGCGAAGAAAATTTCTTGAGCGGGGACACCCCCACAGATTAATAAGAGATTCCTACAAACGTGCAAGGTACTTTGACCGTGATGCGCTATTAGTTCCCAAAGAAAAACAGGCTAAGGACCGCATTGTTTGTGTGACTACTCACTCAACGATGAATGAGCGCATAAGACAGATTGTCAACGCGAATTGGCACATTCTAAATTGTAACCCTTCCTCTGCATCTGTCCTGGCAAAACCTTTATTTGCCCACAGGAGAAATCGGAATTTAAAGGACAAAATAGTTCACTCCAAATTTAACTGCAAGCTGTCCAATGGCCCCCATATCCAGAGAACAATACTGACGAACCTGCCCGTCAGGGGTACGGTTCCGTGTTCTTCTTGCAAATCGTGCAAAACCATCATCTTAGGGGAATCATTTACCCATAATGGCTCCACCTTTAAAGCGACCGATTTGTGGAACTGCAAAACCGCGAATGTGGTCTATTTCATCAGCTGCCCGTGTGGAATGGGTTATGTTGGCGAAACATGCAGGTCAATTCAAACACGCTTGACAGAGCATAGATCTGCTATCAACACCCAGAAACTGAATGCGCCACTAGTAAAACATTTCCTAGAGTCTCAGCACAAACCAGATGACATTCATTGGAGAGTCCTAGAAAAAATCAAGCTTGCTGATAATAAAGGTGGATGTGCAATTCGCAAAAAACGTGAAGTTTTCTGGATATTTGTTCTGGACACGTACAAAAAGGGACTAAACAATGAAATTCCGTGGGAGAATGCCATCTGCTTTGACTAAAAAGAAAGTTCCATCTTTAGGGCCCACTCCATATCCTTTTCAACCCCAGCTTTTACATTTGAACACCTGTCTCGCGTTCCCACAAAGTACAAACACTACCAGGATGCAGTTTCCTACACGCTCTATTTTTAGATGAATAATAATGCTCATCTTGAAAATATTGGTTGTGGGAATATAAATCCCATATAACATGTCTTATTTTAAAAAAACTTTTTTGATTGAGTTATTTTTATAAATAATTTTTTATTCGCATTAATTATTGTTCACCTATTGGAGCCCCGAGCAACAATGTAGCTGTGTGCGCAACAGCCGTCAAGCTCAGAATGGTTCTCACATGACCATTAGAGAGCCATGATTTTTATATATCCATACACCGTTACCACAATACTCGTGTTTTGAAGGTATCGGTCACTTGCCCTTTAAGTATTGTGGCCAAACCCATTTTCGGGTATTTAAGGCAGGACAGCCCTTCCGGCTGGTCAACCATCATTTTCCAACGGCTGCGGGACGCTGATCCAAGTTTCAAACGCGGCGCCCGCAGGTTGAAGCCACGGCCCGGATTCTACCCTTTCTCGGTAAGCAAACGGCTAGGACATACGGCGCCGCTCTGCTTTGCTTGTTTTTATGTACCGGCACCCCGAGCTTTAATAATTTAGACCCGCTCTGCACTCCTCTTAGGAACAAACACGTGCATGCCAACGGCTGCGAGACGCCGTCAAAGACTAAAGACTGAGGCATTCTTGGCGTCTGACAGGTTGAAGCTACGGCTCGCATTTTTTTATTCCCGGTAAGCAAGCGATGAAGCAGCACCCAATTCGCTCAATAGATAAATTACATAAGTCGCCGCTCTATCTTGTTTATTTACATACATCGGCACCTCGAACCTTAATAAATGGTCACGCTCTGCACTCTTCCCAGGAACAAATACACGCACACCAATGGCTGCGAGGCGCCAGTAATAGACTACAGACTGTGGCATTCTTGGCTCTTGACAGGTTGAAGCAACGGCTCGCCTTCCTTTCATTTTCGGTAAGCAAACTATGTAGCAGTATTTACGTTGCTTATCAGTAATAATTCGCTCGATAGTAATGTTATGCGCCCTTTATTCTTAGCACTATAAAACCACACCAGGACTATACAGGTTTCCTTGGTTGTGATCGCTTGTACGCCGATGATAATACAACATATATTTTATCAGAAACGGTAAGCACTTTTCCTGCTATCAGATGCACGTGTGCTTTACTTGACAATTGCCTTATGTAGGATATATTTTTGACAGGTTTTTTCACATATATGGGAATTGCTTGACTGCTTATTTGATACACATGCAATATATTACGTTTTCATTGGGTCAATGACAATACGAACTGCTAGGTAATAGAAATGGGAATCATGCAGCTCTCTATCTGATGCATATGTAAAAACCGATTTATTGCTCCATGTGAGGGATTATTTGATCCCCCCTTTTTTCTGTACTCATTTGAATACTGTGATAGATTGGCATATATTTTACCGCATATCTTTATAAAAAACTTTTTAAAAAAAGAAAGGGACATCTATAAAACTAATCCAACAAGTAGAAAACCACAGGACCTTGTAATAAAAAACAAGTATCAACAAGTGCGACACATTGATTTCATCTTTTGCAGTAGATTGACTTCCATAACCGAACAGTGAATATAGTGGTACATATGCTTAATAGATACATCTTTTTCAGACAAATACTTCTAGCCAGGCGAGATATAGTTCCGCCAAGAAAACAGATGTCGGACTGATTCGAGAACAAATAGAGAACACCTATCCTGTGTTCACTAGGTAAGACTAAAGAGAAGAGGTCTATGTCCACGCAGATATCCTTGATAAATGGAACACCTCCGCCAGATACTGGCCTTGATACACATAAGCCAATAATACTAAGTTATAGACAAACTATGACTGTTGCTCCATAGATGTTAGACATTCTGCCGTCATCCATACTTTGGCAAAACCCCCCTTTTTGCTAATGGGTATAATTACTGCTCAAATATATAATAACTAGTCTGTATCAGTTGTAGCTATTATTTGTAGCTGCACCTTGTAGGGATTTCTTTGTTATGTAAGCACAGCGATATGTTATGGACTGTTGATTGTTTGTTAGGAGTTATTCATGACCACTAAATGTCTCTAACTTATTTTATACATGTTTTACAGATTGAATGTGGCTCCTGATGAAGGCGTTCTGTTAACGCCGAAACGCGCGTCGATGCTTTTTATTGTTCGCCACTAATGTTTTTTTATATGTTTTCTTGTATAATTGTGTCACAAATATTTCTTCTATACATAATTTTGTGTATTTTTATAGAAACATTGTATTGATTGTTTTTTAAAATGATAATGTAATTTCATTAATAAATCGAATTTGTAATTTTTAATTGGTTGTTGTGCTTTACATATTGTCCTTTTCCCTAGTTATATCATCAATTGTATTTTCCTTTTCACACATTGTCCATTTCCCTGCATTACAAATTCAGTATTTGAACAGGGGGTCCTTGTTGTTCACATTGATTTTCCCACAGCTTGTCTGTGCAGGGCCTGTTTTCTCCCAATCTATGGTTTGCTATTGATTGTACTATATTTGAGCAGTAAATTATAATCTCTCCGCCACTCATCCCATTTTGTCTCCTTCCCTCCTCCAGCAGGGATGGCCAACATGAAAACTTTCGGATTTACAGATGAGGAATTCGAAACTTTAGTTGGTACATCGATTCCCACTAACAACACTAACTCATCAATTAGAGGACAGGATGAAGGTAAGAAATTGTTAGACCTTAAGAAAAAACTAATCCGCATGGAAGCCCATGGGGAATTCATGATAGCTTATCTGAAATCAGGAGTCATTCCGAACGGCCTGAGGGTACGAAATATACCAGGTCTTTTCGTGCACCACAGACCGTTCTTGGAAAAGTGGAGTTTCATAGCGAACCGCTGTTCACGTGATCTTATGATATTAATAGTGGCAACATCAAAGGAACTGGCCCTAGAAATAAAAAAGGAGATAGATGAACTAGAAGAAAAATTGAAACAACTTACAGGAGTTGATGATGCCATTAAAAAGATAGAAGAATACAACAAAGACCTAGAATCATTCAGCAATTATCTGAATAAGCGTAAAACGGACAAACTGAATAAGGATAAAAGATTTTATTCAGAAGAAGTTGCCTATCCCTATCTTCACAATGACTTTTACCAACAGAACCACTACACTAATGAGTCTGGCAATGCCCAACAGAGAATCAATAATTTCACCGATTCATCCGACTCAGAAGGTGAAGGCCAAAGTAATGCATATTATGAGTCAGATGGTGGGTTCTCATATCCCAATTCTAGGCCCCAACGACGCCCTTTTTTATCAAACAGGGGGCCTCGACGCGGTCGCCCCAGGGTGAGATTTCAGAACCAGGGACAATCGAGAGGGAATTTTCAGACAAATCAACATACACACCAAGTACAACATCAGCAACATTTACAACACCAACAGCATCAACAACACCAACAACATCAACAGCAAGAACCCCAATTCATCAGAGAAACTCGCAACAGGCAGTATTGGGGTCAGGGGATATAATTCCTATTTTTAATCTGTCTTCTAAAAGACTAGACGACTCCATTGAAGCTCTATTATCAAAAGGGCTCTCATTTGTACCACACTCCTTTGTGAACACCTTTGAACTCCACAGGGACATCATTGCATTTTTTAGCAAAATTAGATTAAGAAAGTTTTTCCAAGATAAAGAGAACAACTTAGATGATTCCACAACCCAAGGGAAAAATGAAATCTCACCTACCTCCACCTTCACCCCGGGTTTAGAACAGCTAGGGCCCGAAGTAGCGGCTTTTGAGCTAGTAGTTATGAAGAAATTAGATAAAACTCTGGAATTTATTCCAAAACCCAAATACAACTTAAACCAGCAGCAATCACTAGCCCTGAAAGACCTGATGAACAATAAAGACCTCACGATTAAAGGAGCAGACAAGGGAGGAGGTATCGTTGTCCTTAATTCCAGTGACTATGAACTGAACATGTTAAAAATGTTGAGTGATAGTTCCACCTATTTACAGATAAACTGCAATCCAACCAATACGATAATCAAAAAAATCAGCACTCTGACAAACGATGCCCTTTTAAATGGTGACATCAATAAAAAGGATCATGAATTTCTGAACACCAACAAATTGAAAACCGCATGTATTTATGGTCTCCCGAAAATACACAAAGATTCGGAGAACCCTCCATATAGACCAATAGTATCAACGATTGGTACTCCGACAGAACCACTTTCTAAATTTGTTGATCACTTTTTAAGACCTCATATCCCCAAAATCAAATCATACATAAAAGACACCTGCCACATGATCAATACTGTGGAGAACTTAAATTTCATTACAGGGAGAGATATACTTGTAACGATGGATATCGAATCCCTTTACAGTAATATACCAATAGATGAAGCAATCAGAGTGACAGATTGGTTCATAGACACTTACAACATTGCTTGTCCAAAACAGTTCCTCATAGACTGTCTATTCATAGTTCTCACTGAGAATGTCTTCGAATTTGGTGATAATATCTATCGCCAGCTCAGAGGTGTTAGTATGGGAGCGTCAGTTGCTCCTTCCATAGCTAACATTTATATGTCTCACTTCGAAGAGAGTTTCATATACAACGAAATAGCCCCCTTCTTTGAGTCAATTTCCCATTGGTCCAGATACATCGATGACATCTTTTTTATCTGGACCAATGGGAAAGACACTCTTCTTGAGTTCTTGGAGTGGATCAATTTGACAAATGCAAATTTGAGATTCACAGCACACTACGATGAATACCAAGTCGAATTTTTAGACCTTCTTATCAGAGTCAAAGACAACAAGTTAGAGGTAGACCTATTTGTGAAGGAAACTGCACGGAATACCCTTCTGCATTTCAGCAGTTTCCATCCCAAATGCCAACGAGAGAGTATCCCTTTCTCACAATTCCTTAGGGTCCGCAGGAACTGTACGAATTTATCTGACTATGATAAGCAATCTGCAATCATGCGAAGAAAATTTCTTGAGCGGGGATACCCCCACAGATAATAAGAGATTCCTACAAACGTGCAAGGTACTTTGACCGTGATGCGCTATTAGTTCCCAAAGAAAAACAGGCTAAGGACCGCATCGTTTGTGTGACTACTCACTCAACGATAAATGAGCGCATAAGACAGATTGTCAACGCGAATTGGCACATTCTAAATTGTAACCCTTCCTCTGCATCTGTCCTGGCAAAACCTTTATTTGCCCACAGGAGAAATCGGAATTTAAAGGACAAAATAGTTCACTCCAAATTTAACTGCAAGCTGTCCAATGGCCCCCATATCCAGAGAACAATACTGACGAACCTGCCCGTCAGGGGTACGGTTCCGTGTTCTTCTTGCAAATCGTGCAAAACCATCATCTTAGGGGAATCATTTACCCATAATGGCTCCACCTTTAAAGCGACCGATTTGTGGAACTGCAAAACCGCGAATGTGGTCTATTTCATCAGCTGCCCGTGTGGAATGGGTTATGTTGGCGAAACATGCAGGTCAATTCAAACACGCTTGACAGAGCATAGATCTGCTATCAAAACCCAGAAACTGAATGCGCCACTAGTAAAACATTTCCTAGAGTCTCAGCACAAACCAGATGACATTCATTGGAGAGTCCTAGAAAAAATCAAGCTTGCTGATAATAAAGGTGGATGTGCAATTCGCAAAAAACGTGAAGTTTTCTGGATATTTGTTCTGGACACGTACAAAAAGGGACTAAACAATGAAATTCCGTGGGAGAATGCCATCTGCTTTGACTAAAAAGAAAGTTCCATCTTTAGGGCCCACTCCATATCCTTTTCAACCCCAGCTTTTACATTTGAACACCTGTCTCGCGTTCCCACAAAGTACAAACACTACCAGGATGCAGTTTCCTACACGCTCTATTTTTAGATGAATAATAATGCTCATCTTGAAAATATTGGTTGTGGGAATATAAATCCCATATAACATGTCTTATTTTAAAAAAACTTTTTTGATTGAGTTATTTTTATAAATAATTTTTTATTCGCATTAATTATTGTTCACCTATTGGAGCCCCGAGCAACAATGTAGCTGCGTGCGCAACAGCCGTCAAGCTCAGAATGGTTCTCACATGACCATTAGAGAGCCATGATTTGTATATATCCATACACCGTTACCACAATACTCGTGTTTTGAAGGTATCGGTCACTTGCCCTTTAAGTATTGTGGCCAAACCCATTTTCGGGTATTTAAGGCAGGACAGCCCTTCCGGCTGGTCAACCATCATTTTCCAACGGCTGCGGGACGCTGATCCAAGTTTCAAACGCGGCGCCCGCAGGTTGAAGCCACGGCCCGGATTCTACCCTTTCTCGGTAAGCAAACGGCTAGGACATACGGCGCCGCTCTGCTTTGCTTGTTTTTATGTACCGGCACCCCGAGCTTTAATAATTTAGACCCGCTCTGCACTCCTCTTAGGAACAAGCACGTGCATGCCAACGGCTGCGAGACGCCGTCAAAGACTAAAGACTGAGGCATTCTTGGCGTCTGACAGGTTGAAGCTACGGCTCGCATTTTTTTATTCCCGGTAAGCAAGCGATGAAGCAGCACCCAATTCGCTCAATAGATAAATTACATAAGTCGCCGCTCTATCTTGTTTATTTACATACATCGGCACCTCGAACCTTAATAAATGGTCACGCTCTGCACTCTTCCCAGGAACAAATACACGCACACCAATGGCTGCGAGGCGCCAGTAATAGACTACAGACTGTGGCATTCTTGGCTCTTGACAGGTTGAAGCAACGGCTCGCCTTCCTTTCATTTTCGGTAAGCAAACTATGTAGCAGTATTTACGTTGCTTATCAGTAATAATTCGCTCGATAGTAATGTTATGCGCCCTTTATTCTTAGCACTATAAAACCACACCGGGACTATACAGGTTTCCTTGGTTGTGATCGCTTGTACGCCGATGATAATACAACATATATTTTATCAGAAACGGTAAGCACTTTTCCTGCTATCAGATGCACGTGTGCTTTACTTGACAATTGCCTTATGTAGGATATATTTTTGACAGGTTTTTTCACATATATGGGAATTGCTTGACTGCTTATTTGATACACATGCAATATATTACGTTTTCATTGGGTCAATGACAATACGAACTGCTAGGTAATAGAAATGGGAATCATGCAGCTCTCTATCTGATGCATATGTAAAAACCGATTTATTGCTCCATGTGAGGGATTATTTGATCCCCCCTTTTTTCTGTACTCATTTGAATACTGTGATAGATTGGCATATATTTTACCGCATATCTTTATAAAAAACTTTTAAAAAAAAGAAAGGGACATCTATAAAACTAATCCAACAAGTAGAAAACCACAGGACCTTGTAATAAAAAACAAGTATCAACAAGTGCGACACATTGATTTCATCTTTTGCAGTAGATTGACTTCCATAACCGAACAGTGAATATAGTGGTACATATGCTTAATAGATACATCTTTTTCAGACAAATACTTCTAGCCAGGCGAGATATAGTTCCGCCAAGAAAACAGATGTCGGACTGATTCGAGAACAAATAGAGAACACCTATCCTGTGTTCACTAGGTAAGACTAAAGAGAAGAGGTCTATGTCCACGCAGATATCCTTGATAAATGGAACACCTCCGCCAGATACTGGCCTTGATACACATAAGCCAATAATACTAAGTTATAGACAAACTATGACTGTTGCTCCATAGATGTTAGACATTCTGCCGTCATCCATACTTTGGCAAAACCCCCCTTTTTGCTAATGGGTATAATTACTGCTCAAATATATAATAACTAGTCTGTATCAGTTGTAGCTATTATTTGTAGCTGCACCTTGTAGGGATTTCTTTGTTATGTAAGCACAGCGATATGTTATGGACTGTTGATTGTTTGTTAGGAGTTATTCATGACCACTAAATGTCTCTAACTTATTTTATACATGTTTTACAGATTGAATGTGGCTCCTGATGAAGGCGTTCTGTTAACGCCGAAACGCGCGTCGATGCTTTTTATTGTTCGCCACTAATGTTTTTTTATATGTTTTCTTGTATAATTGTGTCACAAATATTTCTTCTATACATAATTTTGTGTATTTTTATAGAAACATTGTATTGATTGTTTTTTTAAATGATAATGTAATTTCATTAATAAATCGAATTTGTAATTTTTAATTGGTTGTTGTGCTTTACATATTGTCCTTTTCCCTAGTTATATCATCAATTGTATTTTCCTTTTCACACATTGTCCATTTCCCTGCATTACAAATTCAGTATTTGAACAGGGGGTCCTTGTTGTTCACATTGATTTTCCCACAGCTTGTCTGTGCAGGGCCTGTTTTCTCCCAATCTATGGTTTGCTATTGATTGTACTATATTTGAGCAGTAAATTATAATCTCTCCGCCACTCATCCCATTTTGTCTCCTTCCCTCCTCCAGCAGGGATGGCCAACATGAAAACTTTCGGATTTACAGATGAGGAATTCGAAACTTTAGTTGGTACATCGATTCCCACTAACAACACTAACTCATCAATTAGAGGACAGGATGAAGGTAAGAAATTGTTAGACCTTAAGAAAAAACTAATCCGCATGGAAGCCCATGGGGAATTCATGATAGCTTATCTGAAATCAGGAGTCATTCCGAACGGCCTGAGGGTACGAAATATACCAGGTCTTTTCGTGCACCACAGACCGTTCTTGGAAAAGTGGAGTTTCATAGCGAACCGCTGTTCACGTGATCTTATGATATTAATAGTGGCAACATCAAAGGAACTGGCCCTAGAAATAAAAAAGGAGATAGATGAACTAGAAGAAAAATTGAAACAACTTACAGGAGTTGATGATGCCATTAAAAAGATAGAAGAATACAACAAAGACCTAGAATCATTCAGCAATTATCTGAATAAGCGTAAAACGGACAAACTGAATAAGGATAAAAGATTTTATTCAGAAGAAGTTGCCTATCCCTATCTTCACAATGACTTTTACCAACAGAACCACTACACTAATGAGTCTGGCAATGCCCAACAGAGAATCAATAATTTCACCGATTCATCCGACTCAGAAGGTGAAGGCCAAAGTAATGCATATTATGAGTCAGATGGTGGGTTCTCATATCCCAATTCTAGGCCCCAACGACGCCCTTTTTTATCAAACAGGGGGCCTCGACGCGGTCGCCCCAGGGTGAGATTTCAGAACCAGGGACAATCGAGAGGGAATTTTCAGACAAATCAACATACACACCAAGTACAACATCAGCAACATTTACAACACCAACAGCATCAACAACACCAACAACATCAACAGCAAGAACCCCAATTCATCAGAGAAACTCGCAACAGGCAGTATTGGGGTCAGGGGATATAATTCCTATTTTTAATCTGTCTTCTAAAAGACTAGACGACTCCATTGAAGCTCTATTATCAAAAGGGCTCTCATTTGTACCACACTCCTTTGTGAACACCTTTGAACTCCACAGGGACATCATTGCATTTTTTAGGAAAATTAGATTAAGAAAGTTTTTCCAAGATAAAGAGAACAACTTAGATGATTCCACAACCCAAGGGAAAAATGAAATCTCACCTACCTCCACCTTCACCCCGGGTTTAGAACAGCTAGGGCCCGAAGTAGCGGCTTTTGAGCTAGTAGTTATGAAGAAATTAGATAAAACTCTGGAATTTATTCCAAAACCCAAATACAACTTAAACCAGCAGCAATCACTAGCCCTGAAAGACCTGATGAACAATAAAGACCTCACGATTAAAGGAGCAGACAAGGGAGGAGGTATCGTTGTCCTTAATTCCAGTGACTATGAACTGAACATGTTAAAAATGTTGAGTGATAGTTCCACCTATTTACAGATAAACTGCAATCCAACCAATACGATAATCAAAAAAATCAGCACTCTGACAAACGATGCCCTTTTAAATGGTGACATCAATAAAAAGGATCATGAATTTCTGAACACCAACAAATTGAAAACCGCATGTATTTATGGTCTCCCGAAAATACACAAAGATTCGGAGAACCCTCCATATAGACCAATAGTATCAACGATTGGTACTCCGACAGAACCACTTTCTAAATTTGTTGATCACTTTTTAAGACCTCATATCCCCAAAATCAAATCATACATAAAAGACACCTGCCACATGATCAATACTGTGGAGAACTTAAATTTCATTACAGGGAGAGATATACTTGTAACGATGGATATCGAATCCCTTTACAGTAATATACCAATAGATGAAGCAATCAGAGCGACAGATTGGTTCATAGACACTTACAACATTGCTTGTCCAAAACAGTTCCTCATAGACTGTCTATTCATAGTTCTCACTGAGAATGTCTTCGAATTTGGTGATAATATCTATCGCCAGCTCAGAGGTGTTAGTATGGGAGCGTCAGTTGCTCCTTCCATAGCTAACATTTATATGTCTCACTTCGAAGAGAGTTTCATATACAACGAAATAGCCCCCTTCTTTGAGTCAATTTCCCATTGGTCCAGATACATCGATGACATCTTTTTTATCTGGACCAATGGGAAAGACACTCTTCTTGAGTTCTTGGAGTGGATCAATTTGACAAATGCAAATTTGAGATTCACAGCACACTACGATGAATACCAAGTAGAATTTTTAGACCTTCTTATCAGAGTCAAAGACAACAAGTTAGAGGTAGACCTATTTGTGAAGGAAACTGCACGGAATACCCTTCTGCATTTCAGCAGTTTCCATCCCAAATGCCAACGAGAGAGTATCCCTTTCTCACAATTCCTTAGGGTCCGCAGGAACTGTACGAATTTATCTGACTATGATAAGCAATCTGCAATCATGCGAAGAAAATTTCTTGAGCGGGGATACCCCCACAGATAATAAGAGATTCCTACAAACGTGCAAGGTACTTTGACCGTGATGCGCTATTAGTTCCCAAAGAAAAACAGGCTAAGGACCGCATCGTTTGTGTGACTACTCACTCAACGATGAATGAGCGCATAAGACAGATTGTCAACGCGAATTGGCACATTCTAAATTGTAACCCTTCCTCTGCATCTGTCCTGGCAAAACCTTTATTTGCCCACAGGAGAAATCGGAATTTAAAGGACAAAATAGTTCACTCCAAATTTAACTGCAAGCTGTCCAATGGCCCCCATATCCAGAGAACAATACTGACGAACCTGCCCGTCAGGGGTACGGTTCCGTGTTCTTCTTGCAAATCGTGCAAAACCATCATCTTAGGGGAATCATTTACCCATAATGGCTCCACCTTTAAAGCGACCGATTTGTGGAACTGCAAAACCGCGAATGTGGTCTATTTCATCAGCTGCCCGTGTGGAATGGGTTATGTTGGCGAAACATGCAGGTCAATTCAAACACGCTTGACAGAGCATAGATCTGCTATCAACACCCAGAAACTGAATGCGCCACTAGTAAAACATTTCCTAGAGTCTCAGCACAAACCAGATGACATTCATTGGAGAGTCCTAGAAAAAATCAAGCTTGCTGATAATAAAGGTGGATGTGCAATTCGCAAAAAACGTGAAGTTTTCTGGATATTTGTTCTGGACACGTACAAAAAGGGACTAAACAATGAAATTCCGTGGGAGAATGCCATCTGCTTTGACTAAAAAGAAAGTTCCATCTTTAGGGCCCACTCCATATCCTTTTCAACCCCAGCTTTTACATTTGAACACCTGTCTCGCGTTCCCACAAAGTACAAACACTACCAGGATGCAGTTTCCTACACGCTCTATTTTTAGATGAATAATAATGCTCATCTTGAAAATATTGGTTGTGGGAATATAAATCCCATATAACATGTCTTATTTTAAAAAAACTTTTTTGATTGAGTTATTTTTATAAATAATTTTTTATTCGCATTAATTATTGTTCACCTATTGGAGCCCGGAGCAACAATGTAGCTGCGTGCGCAACAGCCGTCAAGCTCAGAATGGTTCTCACATGACCATTAGAGAGCCATGATTTGTATATATCCATACACCGTTACCACAATACTCGTGTTTTGAAGGTATCGGTCACTTGCCCTTTAAGTATTGTGGCCAAACCCATTTTCGGGTATTTAAGGCAGGACAGCCCTTCCGGCTGGTCAACCATCATTTTCCAACGGCTGCGGGACGCTGATCCAAGTTTCAAACGCGGCGCCCGCAGGTTGAAGCCACGGCCCGGATTCTACCCTTTCTCGGTAAGCAAACGGCTAGGACATACGCCGCCGCTCTGCTTTGCTTGTTTTTATGTACCGGCACCCCAAGCTTTAATAATTTAGCCCCGCTCTGCACTCCTCTTAGGAACAAGCACGTGCATGCCAACGGCTGCGAGACGCCATCAAAGACTAAAGACTGAGGCATTCTTGGCGTCTGACAGGTTGAAGCTACGGCTCGCATTTTTTTATTCCCGGTAAGCAAGCGATGAAGCAGCACCCAATTCGCTCAATAGATAAATTACATAAGTCGCCGCTCTATCTTGTTTATTTACATACATCGGCACCTCGAACCTTAATAAATGGTCACGCTCTGCACTCTTCCCAGGAACAAATACACGCACACCAATGGCTGCGAGGCGCCAGTAATAGACTACAGACTGTGGCATTCTTGGCTCTTGACAGGTTGAAGCAACGGCTCGCCTTCCTTTCATTTTCGGTAAGCAAACTATGTAGCAGTATTTACGTTGCTTATCAGTAATAATTCGCTCGATAGTAATGTTATGCGCCCTTTATTCTTAGCACTATAAAACCACACCGGGACTATACAGGTTTCCTTGGTTGTGATCGCTTGTACGCCGATGATAATACAACATATATTTTATCAGAAACGGTAAGCACTTTTCCTGCTATCAGATGCACGTGTGCTTTACTTGACAATTGCCTTATGTAGGATATATTTTTGACAGGTTTTTTCACATATATGGGAATTGCTTGACTGCTTATTTGATATACATGCAATATATTACGTTTTCATTGGGTCAATGACAATACGAACTGCTAGGTAATAGAAATGGGAATCATGCAGCTCTCTATCTGATGCATATGTAAAAACCGATTTATTGCTCCATGTGAGGGATTATTTGATCCCCCCTTTTTTCTGTACTCATTTGAATACTGTGATAGATTGGCATATATTTTACCGCATATCTTTATAAAAAACTTTTTAAAAAAAGAAAGGGACATCTATAAAACTAATCCAACAAGTAGAAAACCACAGGACCTTGTAATAAAAAACAAGTATCAACAAGTGCGACACATTGATTTCATCTTTTGCAGTAGATTGACTTCCATAACCGAACAGTGAATATAGTGGTACATATGCTTAATAGATACATCTTTTTCAGACAAATACTTCTAGCCAGGCGAGATATAGTTCCACCAAGAAAACAGATGTCGGACTGATTCGAGAACAAATAGAGAACACCTATCCTGTGTTCACTAGGTAAGACTAAGGAGAAGAGGTCTATGTCCACGCAGATATCCTTGATAAATGGAACACCTCCGCCAGATACTGGCCTTGATACACATAAGCCAATAATACTAAGTTATAGACAAACTATGACTGTTGCTCCATAGATGTTAGACATTCTGCCGTCATCCCTACTTTGGCAAAACCCCCCTTTTTGCTAATGGGTATAATTACTGCTCAAATATATAATAACTAGTCTGTATCAGTTGTAGCTATTATTTGTAGCTGCACCTTGTAGGGATTTCTTTGTTATGTAAGCACAGCGATATGTTATGGACTGTTGATTGTTTGTTAGGAGTTATTCATGACCACTAAATGTCTCTAACTTATTTTATACATGTTTTACAGATTGAATGTGGCTCCTGATGAAGGCGTTCTGTTAACGCCGAAACGCGCGTCGATGCTTTTTATTGTTCGCCACTAATGTTTTTTTATATGTTTTCTTGTATAATTGTGTCACAAATATTTCTTCTATACATAATTTTGTGTATTTTTATAGAAACATTGTATTGATTGTTTTTTAAAATGATAATGTAATTTCATTAATAAATCGAATTTGTAATTTTTAATTGGTTGTTGTGCTTTACATATTGTCCTTTTCCCTAGTTATATCATCAATTGTATTTTCCTTTTCACACATTGTCCATTTCCCTGCATTACAAATTCAGTATTTGAACAGGGGGTCCTTGTTGTTCACATTGCTGTTCCCATGAGGCACAGGGTCAGACTGATTTGCATATGGCCAGGTCTGAACAGGGGTGGCAGTGTGGGCTAAAGAACTGTGATGGATTAAACCCAGATCAGTTGACTGGGGGTGAGTGCTTGTATTGTCAACGCTCCGTCCATCATTTCCTTTGGTTTTTCTTTGTTCGCCATAAGTTGCCAGGGTATGCTCAGACGTGAGTCCCTTGCTCATTTTGCCACTGGATTCAAGCAAGCCGAGCTGAAGACGGCTGAAATGCCAGAAACTGGTCCTCGGTAGCTCGTTTCCGGTCCAGGGAAGGCATGGCTTGGCAGTTCGGGCTGGACTGTTCCCATGAGGCACAGGGTCAGACTGATTTGCATATGGCTATGTCTGAACTGGGGTGGCAGAGTGGGCTAAAGAACTGTGATGGATTAAACCCAGATCAGTTGACTGGGGGTGAGTCCTTGTATTGTCAACTCTCCG
>NW_028241796.1:0-141110 GCF_964263255.1 Lissotriton vulgaris
TTAAATACCATTTGGAGGCATTTAATGTTCGAGCAAAAACGGCTGATTTTCGACAAAAGAGATAACACCCCCCCATTACGTCATGCTTCAGAAATGTGGAAAATGGTCCGTTTTCAAATGTTTTATTTTTGAACGTCAGTTCACATTTGTAGGTGGATCATCAGTGTTAGAGCTAAAATTAGCATGTTTAAAGTGATTTTCATGCTTCCAGGGCCCTAAACACAAGATTAATGAATGGTTAAAAGTGCATGAAAATGGCCAATTTACTCACTCTGAGTTCTCAAAAAGGGTTTCTTCACCCCGGGAAGTTAATTAAATACCATTTGGAGGCATTTAATGTTCGAGCAAAAACGGCTGATTTTCGACAAAAGAGATAACACCCCCCCATTACGTCATGCTTCAGAAATGTGGAAAATGGTCCGTTTTCAAATGTTTTATTTTTGAACGTCAGTTCACATTTGTAGGTGGATCATCAGTGTTAGAGCTAAAATTAGCATGTTTAAAGTGATTTTCATGCTTCCAGGGGCTCGGGAAGTTAATTAAATACCATTTGGAGGCATTTAATGTTCGAGCAAAAACGGCTGATTTTCGACAAAAGAGATAACACCCCCCATTACGTCATGCTTCAGAAATGTGGAAAATGGTCCGTTTTCAAATGTTTTATTTTTGAACGTCAGTTCACATTTGTAGGTGGATCATCAGTGTTAGAGCTAAATTAGCATGTTTAAAGTGATTTTCATGCTTCCAGGGGCCCAAAACACAAGATTAATGGAATGGTTAAAAGTGCATGAAAATGGCCAATTTACTCACTCTGAGTTCTCAAAAAGGGTTTTTCTTCACCCCGGGAAGTGAAATAAATACCATTTGGAGGCATTTAATGTTCGAGCAAAAACGGCTGATTTTCGACAAAAGAGATAACACCCCCCCCATTACGTCATGCTTCAGAAATGTGGAAAATGTCCGTTTTCAAATGTTTTATTTTTTGAACGTCAGTTCACATTTGTAGGTGGATCATCAGTGTTAGAGCTAAAATTAGCCATGTTTAAAGTGATTTTCATGCTTCCAGGGGCTCGGGAAGTTAATTAAATACCATTTGGAGGCATTTAATGTTCGAGCAAAAACGGCTGATTTTCGACAAAAGAGATAACACCCCCCCCATTACGTCATGCTTCAGAAATGTGGAAAATGGTCCGTTTTCAAATGTTTTATTTTTGAACGTCAGTTCACATTTGTAGGTGGATCATCTGTGTTAGAGCTAAAATTAGCATGTTTAAAGTGATTTTCATGCTTCCAGGGCTCGGGAAGTTAATTAAATACCATTTGGAGGCTTTTAATGTTCGAGCAAAAACGGCTGGATTTTCGACAAAAGAGATAACACCCCCCATTACGTCATGCTTCAGAAATGTGGAAAATGGTCCGTTTTCAAATGTTTTATTTTTGAACGTCAGTTCACATTTGTAGGTGGATCATCAGTGTTAGAGCTAAAATTAGCATGTTTAAAGTGATTTTCATGCTTCCAGGGGCTCGGGAAGTGAAATAAATACCATTTGGAGGGCATTTAATGTTCGAGCAAAAACGGCTGATTTTCGACAAAAGAGATAACATCCCCCCATTACGTCATGCTTCAGAAATGTGGAAAATGGTCGTTTTCAAATGTTTTATTTTTGAACGTCAGTTCACATTTGTAGGTGGATCATTAGTGTTAGAGCTAAAATTAGCATGTTAAAGTGATTTTCATGCTTCCAGGGGCTCGGGAAGTTAATTAAATACCATTTGGAGGCATTTAATGTTCGAGCAAAAACGGCTGATTTTCGACAAAAGAGATAACACCCCCCCATTACGTCATGCTTCAGAAATGTGGAAAATGGTCCGTTTTCAAATGTTTTATTTTTGAACGTCAGTTCACATTTGTAGGTGGATCATCAGTGTTAGAGCTAAAATTAGCATGTTTAAAGTGATTTTCATGCTTCCAGGGGCCCAAAACCACAAGATTTATGGAATGGTTAAAAGTGCATGAAAATGGCCAATTTACTCACTCTGAGTTCTCAAAAAGGGTTTCTTCACCCCGGGAAGTGAAATAAATACCATTTGGAGGCATTTAATGTTCGAGCAAAAACGGCTGATTTTCGACAAAAGAGATAACACCCCCCCATTACGTCATGCTTCAGAAATGTGGAAAATGGTCCGTTTTCAAATGTTTTATTTTTGAACGTCAGTTCACATTTGTAGGTGGATCATCAGTGTTAGAGCTAAAATTAGCATGTTTAAAGTGATTTTCATGCTTCCAGGGGCTCGGGAAGTGAAATAAATACCATTTGGAGGCATTTAATGTTCGAGCAAAAACGGCTGATTTTCGACAAAAGAGATAACACCCCCCCATTACGTCATGCTTCAGAAATGTGGAAAATGGTCCGTTTTCAAATGTTTTATTTTTGAACGTCAGTTCACATTTGTAGGTGGATCGTCAGTGTTAGAGCTAAAATTAGCATGTTTAAAGTGATTTTCATGCTTCCAGGGGCCCAAAACACAAGATTAATGGAATGGTTAAAAGTGCATGAAAATGGCCAATTTACTCACTCTGAGTTCTCAAAAAGGGTTTCTTCACCCCGGGAAGTGAAATAAATACCATTTGGAGGCATTTAATGTTCGAGCAAAAACGGCTGATTTTCGACAAAGAGATAACACCCCCCCATTACGTCATGCTTCAGAAATGTGGAAAATGGTCCGTTTTCAAATGTTTTATTTTTGAACGTCAGTTCACATTTGTAGGTGGATCATCAGTGTTAGAGCTAAAATTAGCATGTTTAAAGTGATTTTCATGCTTCCAGGGGCTCGGGAAGTTAATTAAATACCATTTGGAGGCATTTAATGTTCGAGCAAAAACGGCTGATTTTGGACAAAAGAGATAACACCCCCCCATTACGTCATGCTTCAGAAATGTGGAAAATGGTCCGTTTTCAAATGTTTTATTTTTGAACGTCAGTTCACATTTGTAGGTGGATCATTAGTGTTAGAGCTAAAATTAGCATGTTTAAAGTGATTTTCATGCTTCCAGGGGCTCGGGAAGTTAATTAAATACCATTTGGAGGCATTTAATGTTCGAGCAAAAACGGCTGATTTTCGACAAAAGAGATAACACCCCCCCCATTACGTCATGCTTCAGAAATGTGGAAAATGGTCCGTTTTCAAATGTTTTATTTTTGAACGTCAGTTCACATTTGTAGGTGGATCATCAGTGTTAGAGCTAAAATTAGCATGTTTAAAGTGATTTTCATGCTTCCAGGGGCCCAAAACACAAGATTTATGGAATGGTTAAAAGTGCATGAAAATGGCCAATTTACTCACTCTGAGTTCTCAAAAAGGGTTTCTTCACCCCGGGAAGTGAAATAAATACCATTTGGAGGCATTTAATGTTCGAGCAAAAACGGCTGATTTTCGACAAAAGAGATAACACCCCCCCATTACGTCATGCTTCAGAAATGTGGAAAATGGTCCGTTTTCAAATGTTTTATTTTTGAACGTCAGTTCACATTTGTAGGTGGATCATCAGTGTTAGAGCTAAAATTAGCATGTTTAAAGTGATTTTCATGCTTCCAGGGGCTCGGGAAGTGAAATAAATACCATTTGGAGGCATTTAATGTTCGAGCAAAAACGGCTGATTTTCGACAAAAGAGATAACACCCCCCCATTACGTCATGCTTCAGAAATGTGGAAAATGGTCCGTTTTCAAATGTTTTATTTTTGAACGTCAGTTCACATTTGTAGGTGGATCGTCAGTGTTAGAGCTAAAATTAGCATGTTTAAAGTGATTTTCATGCTTCCAGGGGCCCAAAACACAAGATTAATGGAATGGTTAAAAGTGCATGAAAATGGCCAATTTACTCACTCTGAGTTCTCAAAAAGGGTTTCTTCACCCCGGGAAGTGAAATAAATACCATTTGGAGGCATTTAATGTTCGAGCAAAAACGGCTGATTTTCGACAAAAGAGATAACACCCCCCCATTACGTCATGCTTCAGAAATGTGGAAAATGGTCCGTTTTCAAATGTTTTATTTTTGAACGTCAGTTCACATTTGTAGGTGGATCATCAGTGTTAGAGCTAAAATTAGCATGTTTAAAGTGATTTTCATGCTTCCAGGGGCTCGGGAAGTTAATTAAATACCATTTGGAGGCATTTAATGTTCGAGCAAAAACGGCTGATTTTCGACAAAAGAGATAACACCCCCCCATTACGTCATGCTTCAGAAATGTGGAAAATGGTCCGTTTTCAAATGTTTTATTTTTGAACGTCAGTTCACATTTGTAGGTGGATCATCAGTGTTAGAGCTAAAATTAGCATGTTTAAAGTGATTTTCATGCTTCCAGGGCCCTAAACACAAGATTAATGGAATGGTTAAAAGTGCATGAAAATGGCCAATTTACTCACTCTGAGTTCTCAAAAAGGGTTTCTTCACCCCGGGAAGTTAATTAAATACCATTTGGAGGCATTTAATGTTCGAGCAAAAACGGCTGATTTTCGACAAAAGAGATAACACCCCCCCATTACGTCATGCTTCAGAAATGTGGAAAATGGTCCGTTTTCAAATGTTTTATTTTTGAACGTCAGTTCACATTTGTAGGTGGATCATCAGTGTTAGAGCTAAAATTAGCATGTTTAAAGTGATTTTCATGCTTCCAGGGGCTCGGGAAGTTAATTAAATACCATTTGGAGGCATTTAATGTTCGAGCAAAAACGGCTGATTTTCGACAAAAGAGATAACACCCCCCCATTACGTCATGCTTCAGAAATGTGGAAAATGGTCCGTTTTCAAATGTTTTATTTTTGAACGTCAGTTCACATTTGTAGGTGGATCATCAGTGTTAGAGCTAAAATTAGCATGTTTAAAGTGATTTTCATGCTTCCAGGGGCCCAAAACACAAGATTAATGGAATGGTTAAAAGTGCATGAAAATGGCCAATTTACTCACTCTGAGTTCTCAAAAAGGGTTTCTTCACCCCGGGAAGTGAAATAAATACCATTTGGAGGCATTTAATGTTCGAGCAAAAACGGCTGATTTTCGACAAAAGAGATAACACCCCCCCATTACGTCATGCTTCAGAAATGTGGAAAATGGTCCGTTTTCAAATGTTTTATTTTTGAACGTCAGTTCACATTTGTAGGTGGATCATCAGTGTTAGAGCTAAAATTAGCATGTTTAAAGTGATTTTCATGCTACCAGGGGCTCGGGAAGTTAATTAAATACCATTTGGAGGCATTTAATGTTCGAGCAAAAACGGCTGATTTTCGACAAAAGAGATAACACCCCCCCCATTACGTCATGCTTCAGAAATGTGGAAAATGGTCCGTTTTCAAATGTTTTATTTTTGAACGTCAGTTCACATTTGTAGGTGGATCATCTGTGTTAGAGCTAAAATTAGCATGTTTAAAGTGATTTTCATGCTTCCAGGGGCTCGGGAAGTTAATTAAATACCATTTGGAGGCTTTTAATGTTCGAGCAAAAACGGCTGATTTTCGACAAAAGAGATAACACCCCCCCATTACGTCATGCTTCAGAAATGTGGAAAATGGTCCGTTTTCAAATGTTTTATTTTTGAACGTCAGTTCACATTTGTAGGTGGATCATCAGTGTTAGAGCTAAAATTAGCATGTTTAAAGTGATTTTCATGCTTCCAGGGGCTCGGGAAGTGAAATAAATACCATTTGGAGGCATTTAATGTTCGAGCAAAAACGGCTGATTTTCGACAAAAGAGATAACATCCCCCCATTACGTCATGCTTCAGAAATGTGGAAAATGGTCCGTTTTCAAATGTTTTATTTTTGAACGTCAGTTCACATTTGTAGGTGGATCATTAGTGTTAGAGCTAAAATTAGCATGTTTAAAGTGATTTTCATGCTTCCAGGGGCTCGGGAAGTTAATTAAATACCATTTGGAGGCATTTAATGTTCGAGCAAAAACGGCTGATTTTCGACAAAAGAGATAACACCCCCCCATTACGTCATGCTTCAGAAATGTGGAAAATGGTCCGTTTTCAAATGTTTTATTTTTGAACGTCAGTTCACATTTGTAGGTGGATCATCAGTGTTAGAGCTAAAATTAGCATGTTTAAAGTGATTTTCATGCTTCCAGGGGCCCAAAACACAAGATTTATGGAATGGTTAAAAGTGCATGAAAATGGCCAATTTACTCACTCTGAGTTCTCAAAAAGGGTTTCTTCACCCCGGGAAGTGAAATAAATACCATTTGGAGGCATTTAATGTTCGAGCAAAAACGGCTGATTTTCGACAAAAGAGATAACACCCCCCCATTACGTCATGCTTCAGAAATGTGGAAAATGGTCCGTTTTCAAATGTTTTATTTTTGAACGTCAGTTCACATTTGTAGGTGGATCATCAGTGTTAGAGCTAAAATTAGCATGTTTAAAGTGATTTTCATGCTTCCAGGGGCTCGGGAAGTGAAATAAATACCATTTGGAGGCATTTAATGTTCGAGCAAAAACGGCTGATTTTCGACAAAAGAGATAACACCCCCCCATTACGTCATGCTTCAGAAATGTGGAAAATGGTCCGTTTTCAAATGTTTTATTTTTGAACGTCAGTTCACATTTGTAGGTGGATCGTCAGTGTTAGAGCTAAAATTAGCATGTTTAAAGTGATTTTCATGCTTCCAGGGGCCCAAAACACAAGATTAATGGAATGGTTAAAAGTGCATGAAAATGGCCAATTTACTCACTCTGAGTTCTCAAAAAGGGTTTCTTCACCCCGGGAAGTGAAATAAATACCATTTGGAGGCATTTAATGTTCGAGCAAAAACGGCTGATTTTCGACAAAGAGATAACACCCCCCCATTACGTCATGCTTCAGAAATGTGGAAAATGGTCCGTTTTCAAATGTTTTATTTTTGAACGTCAGTTCACATTTGTAGGTGGATCATCAGTGTTAGAGCTAAAATTAGCATGTTTAAAGTGATTTTCATGCTTCCAGGGGCTCGGGAAGTTAATTAAATACCATTTGGAGGCATTTAATTTTCGAGCAAAAACGGCTGATTTTCGACAAAAGAGATAACACCCCCCCATTACGTCATGCTTCAGAAATGTGGAAAATGGTCCGTTTTCAAATGTTTTATTTTTGAACGTCAGTTCACATTTGTAGGTGGATCATCAGTGTTAGAGCTAAAATTAGCATGTTTAAAGTGATTTTCATGCTTCCAGGGGCCCAAAACACAAGATTAATGGAATGGTTAAAAGTGCATGAAAATGGCCAATTTACTCACTCTAAGTTCTCAAAAAGGGTTTCTTCACCCCGGGAAGTGAAATAAATACCATTTGGAGGCATTTAATGTTCGAGCAAAAACGGCTGATTTTCGACAAAAGAGATAACACCCCCCCATTACGTCATGCTTCAGAAATGTGGAAAATGGTCCGTTTTCAAATGTTTTATTTTTGAACGTCAGTTCACATTTGTAGGTGGATCATCAGTGTTAGAGCTAAAATTAGCATGTTTAAAGTGATTTTCATGCTTCCAGGGGCTCGGGAAGTGAAATAAATACCATTTGGAGGCATTTAATGTTCGAGCAAAAACGGCTGATATTCGACAAAAGAGATAACACCCCCCCATTACGTCATGCTTCAGAAATGTGGAAAATGGTCCGTTTTCAAATGTTTTATTTTTGAACGTCAGTTCACATTTGTAGGTGGATCATTAGTGTTAGAGCTAAAATTAGCATGTTTAAAGTGATTTTCATGCTTCCAGGGGCTCGGGAAGTTAATTAAATACCATTTGGAGGCATTTAATGTTCGAGCAAAAACGGCTGATTTTCGACAAAAGAGATAACACCCCCCCCATTACGTCATGCTTCAGAAATGTGGAAAATGGTCCGTTTTCAAATGTTTTATTTTTGAACGTCAGTTCACATTTGTAGGTGGATCATCAGTGTTAGAGCTAAAATTAGCATGTTTAAAGTGATTTTCATGCTTCCAGGGGCCCAAAACACAAGATTTATGGAATGGTTAAAAGTGCATGAAAATGGCCAATTTACTCACTCTGAGTTCTCAAAAAGGGTTTCTTCACCCCGGGAAGTGAAATAAATACCATTTGGAGGCATTTAATGTTCGAGCAAAAACGGCTGATTTTCGACAAAAGAGATAACACCCCCCCATTACGTCATGCTTCAGAAATGTGGAAAATGGTCCGTTTTCAAATGTTTTATTTTTGAACGTCAGTTCACATTTGTAGGTGGATCATCAGTGTTAGAGCTAAAATTAGCATGTTTAAAGTGATTTTCATGCTTCCAGGGGCTCGGGAAGTGAAATAAATACCATTTGGAGGCATTTAATGTTCGAGCAAAAACGGCTGATTTTCGACAAAAGAGATAACACCCCCCCATTACGTCATGCTTCAGAAATGTGGAAAATGGTCCGTTTTCAAATGTTTTATTTTTGAACGTCAGTTCACATTTGTAGGTGGATCGTCAGTGTTAGAGCTAAAATTAGCATGTTTAAAGTGATTTTCATGCTTCCAGGGGCCCAAAACACAAGATTAATGGAATGGTTAAAAGTGCATGAAAATGGCCAATTTACTCACTCTGAGTTCTCAAAAAGGGTTTCTTCACCCCGGGAAGTGAAATAAATACCATTTGGAGGCATTTAATGTTCGAGCAAAAACGGCTGATTTTCGACAAAAGAGATAACACCCCCCCATTACGTCATGCTTCAGAAATGTGGAAAATGGTCCGTTTTCAAATGTTTTATTTTTGAACGTCAGTTCACATTTGTAGGTGGATCATCAGTGTTAGAGCTAAAATTAGCATGTTTAAAGTGATTTTCATGCTTCCAGGGGCTCGGGAAGTTAATTAAATACCATTTGGAGGCATTTAATGTTCGAGCAAAAACGGCTGATTTTCGACAAAAGAGATAACACCCCCCCATTACGTCATGCTTCAGAAATGTGGAAAATGGTCCGTTTTCAAATGTTTTATTTTTGAACGTCAGTTCACATTTGTAGGTGGATCATCAGTGTTAGAGCTAAAATTAGCATGTTTAAAGTGATTTTCATGCTTCCAGGGCCCTAAACACAAGATTAATGGAATGGTTAAAAGTGCATGAAAATGGCCAATTTACTCACTCTGAGTTCTCAAAAAGGGTTTCTTCACCCCGGGAAGTTAATTAAATACCATTTGGAGGCATTTAATGTTCGAGCAAAAACGGCTGATTTTCGACAAAAGAGATAACACCCCCCCATTACGTCATGCTTCAGAAATGTGGAAAATGGTCCGTTTTCAAATGTTTTATTTTTGAACGTCAGTTCACATTTGTAGGTGGATCATCAGTGTTAGAGCTAAAATTAGCATGTTTAAAGTGATTTTCATGCTTCCAGGGGCTCGGGAAGTTAATTAAATACCATTTGGAGGCATTTAATGTTCGAGCAAAAACGGCTGATTTTCGACAAAAGAGATAACACCCCCCCATTACGTCATGCTTCAGAAATGTGGAAAATGGTCCGTTTTCAAATGTTTTATTTTTGAACGTCAGTTCACATTTGTAGGTGGATCATCAGTGTTAGAGCTAAAATTAGCATGTTTAAAGTGATTTTCATGCTTCCAGGGGCCCAAAACACAAGATTAATGGAATGGTTAAAAGTGCATGAAAATGGCCAATTTACTCACTCTGAGTTCTCAAAAAGGGTTTCTTCACCCCGGGAAGTGAAATAAATACCATTTGGAGGCATTTAATGTTCGAGCAAAAACGGCTGATTTTCGACAAAAGAGATAACACCCCCCCATTACGTCATGCTTCAGAAATGTGGAAAATGGTCCGTTTTCAAATGTTTTATTTTTGAACGTCAGTTCACATTTGTAGGTGGATCATCAGTGTTAGAGCTAAAATTAGCATGTTTAAAGTGATTTTCATGCTTCCAGGGGCTCGGGAAGTTAATTAAATACCATTTGGAGGCATTTAATGTTCGAGCAAAAACGGCTGATTTTCGACAAAAGAGATAACACCCCCCCCCATTACGTCATGCTTCAGAAATGTGGAAAATGGTCCGTTTTCAAATGTTTTATTTTTGAACGTCAGTTCACATTTGTAGGTGGATCATCTGTGTTAGAGCTAAAATTAGCATGTTTAAAGTGATTTTCATGCTTCCAGGGGCTCGGGAAGTTAATTAAATACCATTTGGAGGCTTTTAATGTTCGAGCAAAAACGGCTGATTTTCGACAAAAGAGATAACACCCCCCCATTACGTCATGCTTCAGAAATGTGGAAAATGGTCCGTTTTCAAATGTTTTATTTTTGAACGTCAGTTCACATTTGTAGGTGGATCATCAGTGTTAGAGCTAAAATTAGCATGTTTAAAGTGATTTTCATGCTTCCAGGGGCTCGGGAAGTGAAATAAATACCATTTGGAGGCATTTAATGTTCGAGCAAAAACGGCTGATTTTCGACAAAAGAGATAACATCCCCCCATTACGTCATGCTTCAGAAATGTGGAAAATGGTCCGTTTTCAAATGTTTTATTTTTGAACGTCAGTTCACATTTGTAGGTGGATCATTAGTGTTAGAGCTAAAATTAGCATGTTTAAAGTGATTTTCATGCTTCCAGGGGCTCGGGAAGTTAATTAAATACCATTTGGAGGCATTTAATGTTCGAGCAAAAACGGCTGATTTTCGACAAAAGAGATAACACCCCCCCATTACGTCATGCTTCAGAAATGTGGAAAATGGTCCGTTTTCAAATGTTTTATTTTTGAACGTCAGTTCACATTTGTAGGTGGATCATCAGTGTTAGAGCTAAAATTAGCATGTTTAAAGTGATTTTCATGCTTCCAGGGGCCCAAAACACAAGATTTATGGAATGGTTAAAAGTGCATGAAAATGGCCAATTTACTCACTCTGAGTTCTCAAAAAGGGTTTCTTCACCCCGGGAAGTGAAATAAATACCATTTGGAGGCATTTAATGTTCGAGCAAAAACGGCTGATTTTCGACAAAAGAGATAACACCCCCCCATTACGTCATGCTTCAGAAATGTGGAAAATGGTCCGTTTTCAAATGTTTTATTTTTGAACGTCAGTTCACATTTGTAGGTGGATCATCAGTGTTAGAGCTAAAATTAGCATGTTTAAAGTGATTTTCATGCTTCCAGGGGCTCGGGAAGTGAAATAAATACCATTTGGAGGCATTTAATGTTCGAGCAAAAACGGCTGATTTTCGACAAAAGAGATAACACCCCCCCATTACGTCATGCTTCAGAAATGTGGAAAATGGTCCGTTTTCAAATGTTTTATTTTTGAACGTCAGTTCACATTTGTAGGTGGATCGTCAGTGTTAGAGCTAAAATTAGCATGTTTAAAGTGATTTTCATGCTTCCAGGGGCCCAAAACACAAGATTAATGGAATGGTTAAAAGTGCATGAAAATGGCCAATTTACTCACTCTGAGTTCTCAAAAAGGGTTTCTTCACCCCGGGAAGTGAAATAAATACCATTTGGAGGCATTTAATGTTCGAGCAAAAACGGCTGATTTTCGACAAAGAGATAACACCCCCCCATTACGTCATGCTTCAGAAATGTGGAAAATGGTCCGTTTTCAAATGTTTTATTTTTGAACGTCAGTTCACATTTGTAGGTGGATCATCAGTGTTAGAGCTAAAATTAGCATGTTTAAAGTGATTTTCATGCTTCCAGGGGCTCGGGAAGTTAATTAAATACCATTTGGAGGCATTTAATGTTCGAGCAAAAACGGCTGATTTTGGACAAAAGAGATAACACCCCCCATTACGTCATGCTTCAGAAATGTGGAAAATGGTCCGTTTTCAAATGTTTTATTTTTGAACGTCAGTTCACATTTGTAGGTGGATCATCAGTGTTAGAGCTAAAATTAGCATGTTTAAAGTGATTTTCATGCTTCCAGGGGCTCGGGAAGTGAAATAAATACCATTTGGAGGCATTTAATGTTCGAGCAAAAACGGCTGATATTCGACAAAAGAGATAACACCCCCCCATTACGTCATGCTTCAGAAATGTGGAAAATGGTCCGTTTTCAAATGTTTTATTTTTGAACGTCAGTTCACATTTGTAGGTGGATCATTAGTGTTAGAGCTAAAATTAGCATGTTTAAAGTGATTTTCATGCTTCCAGGGGCTCGGGAAGTTAATTAAATACCATTTGGAGGCATTTAATGTTCGAGCAAAAACGGCTGATTTTCGACAAAAGAGATAACACCCCCCCCATTACGTCATGCTTCAGAAATGTGGAAAATGGTCCGTTTTCAAATGTTTTATTTTTGAACGTCAGTTCACATTTGTAGGTGGATCATCAGTGTTAGAGCTAAAATTAGCATGTTTAAAGTGATTTTCATGCTTCCAGGGGCCCAAAACACAAGATTTATGGAATGGTTAAAAGTGCATGAAAATGGCCAATTTACTCACTCTGAGTTCTCAAAAAGGGTTTCTTCACCCCGGGAAGTGAAATAAATACCATTTGGAGGCATTTAATGTTCGAGCAAAAACGGCTGATTTTCGACAAAAGAGATAACACCCCCCCATTACGTCATGCTTCAGAAATGTGGAAAATGGTCCGTTTTCAAATGTTTTATTTTTGAACGTCAGTTCACATTTGTAGGTGGATCATCAGTGTTAGAGCTAAAATTAGCATGTTTAAAGTGATTTTCATGCTTCCAGGGGCTCGGGAAGTGAAATAAATACCATTTGGAGGCATTTAATGTTCGAGCAAAAACGGCTGATTTTCGACAAAAGAGATAACACCCCCCCATTACGTCATGCTTCAGAAATGTGGAAAATGGTCCGTTTTCAAATGTTTTATTTTTGAACGTCAGTTCACATTTGTAGGTGGATCGTCAGTGTTAGAGCTAAAATTAGCATGTTTAAAGTGATTTTCATGCTTCCAGGGGCCCAAAACACAAGATTAATGGAATGGTTAAAAGTGCATGAAAATGGCCAATTTACTCACTCTGAGTTCTCAAAAAGGGTTTCTTCACCCCGGGAAGTTAATTAAATACCATTTGGAGGCATTTAATGTTCGAGCAAAAACGGCTGATTTTCGACAAAAGAGATAACACCCCCCCATTACGTCATGCTTCAGAAATGTGGAAAATAGTCCGTTTTCAAATGTTTTATTTTTGAACGTCAGTTCACATTTGTAGGTGGATCATCAGTGTTAGAGCTAAAATTAGCATGTTTAAAGTGATTTTCATGCTTCCAGGGGCTCGGGAAGTTAATTAAATACCATTTGGAGGCATTTAATGTTCGAGCAAAAACGGCTGATTTTCGACAAAAGAGATAACACCCCCCCATTACGTCATGCTTCAGAAATGTGGAAAATGGTCCGTTTTCAAATGTTTTATTTTTGAACGTCAGTTCACATTTGTAGGTGGATCATCAGTGTTAGAGCTAAAATTAGCATGTTTAAAGTGATTTTCATGCTTCCAGGGGCTCGGGAAGTTAATTAAATACCATTTGGAGGCATTTAATGTTCGAGCAAAAACGGCTGATTTTCGACAAAAGAGATAACACCCCCCCATTACGTCATGCTTCAGAAATGTGGAAAATGGTCCGTTTTCAAATGTTTTATTTTTGAACGTCAGTTCACATTTGTAGGTGGATCATCAGTGTTAGAGCTGAAATTAGCATGTTTAAAGTGATTTTCATGCTTCCAGGGGCCCAAAACACAAGATTTATGGAATGGTTAAAAGTGCATGAAAATGGCCAATTTACTCACTCTGAGTTCTCAAAAAGGGTTTCTTCACCCCGGGAAGTTAATTAAATACCATTTGGAGGCATTTAATGTTCGAGCAAAAACGGCTGATTTTCGACAAAAGAGATAACACCCCCCCATTACGTCATGCTTCAGAAATGTGGAAAATGGTCCGTTTTCAAATGTTTGATTTTTGAACGTCAGTTCACATTTGTAGGTGGATCATCAGTGTTAGAGCTAAAATTAGCATGTTTAAAGTGATTTTCATGCTTCCAGGGGCTCGGGAAGTTAATTAAATAGCATTTGGAGGCATTTAATGTTCGAGCAAAAACGGCTGATTTTCGACAAAAGAGATAACACCCCCCATTACGTCATGCTTCAGAAATGTGGAAAATGGTCCGTTTTCAAATGTTTTATTTTTGAACGTCAGTTCACATTTGTAGGTGGATCATCAGTGTTAGAGCTAAAATTAGCATGTTTAAAGTGATTTTCATGCTTCCAGGGGCTCGGGAAGTGAAATAAATACCATTTGGAGGCATTTAATGTTCGAGCAAAAACGGCTGATTTTCGACAAAAGAGATAACACCCCCCCATTACGTCATGCTTCAGAAATGTGGAAAATGGTCCGTTTTCAAATGTTTTATTTTTGAACGTCAGTTCACATTTGTAGGTGGATCATCAGTGTTAGAGCTAAAATTAGCATGTTTAAAGTGATTTTCATGCTTCCAGGGGCTCGGGAAGTGAAATAAATACCATTTGGAGGCATTTAATGTTCGAGCAAAAACAGCTGATTTTCGACAAAAGAGATAACACCCCCCCATTACGTCATGCTTCAGAAATGTGGAAAATGGTCCGTTTTCAAATGTTTTATTTTTGAACGTCAGTTCACATTTGTAGGTGGATCATCAGTGTTAGAGCTAAAATTAGCATGTTTAAAGTGATTTTCATGCTTCCAGGGGCCCAAAACACAAGATTTATGGAATGGTTAAAAGTGCATGAAAATGGCCAATTTACTCACTCTGAGTTCTCAAAAAGGGTTTCTTCACCCCGGGAAGTTAATTAAATACCATTTGGAGGCATTTAATGTTCGAGCAAAAACGGCTGATTTTCGACAAAAGAGATAACACCCCCCCATTACGTCATGCTTCAGAAATGTGGAAAATGGTCCGTTTTCAAATGTTTTATTTTTGAACGTCAGTTCACATTTGTAGGTGGATCATCAGTGTTAGAGCTAAAATTAGCATGTTTAAAGTGATTTTCATGCTTCCAGGGGCTCGGGAAGTTAATTAAATACCATTTGGAGGCATTTAATGTTCGAGCAAAAACGGCTGATTTTCGACAAAAGAGATAACACCCCCCCATTACGTCATGCTTCAGAAATGTGGAAAATGGTCCGTTTTCAAATGTTTTATTTTTGAACGTCAGTTCACATTTGTAGGTGGATCATCAGTGTTAGAGCTAAAATTAGCACGTTTAAAGTGATTTTCATGCTTCCAGGGGCTCGGGAAGTTAATTAAATACCATTTGGAGGCATTTAATGTTCGAGCAAAAACTGCTGATTTTCGACAAAAGAGATAACACCCCCTCATTACGTCATGCATTAAAAAAGGTGGAAAATGGTCCGTTTTCAAATGTTTTATTTTTGAACGTCAGTTCACATTTGTAGGTGGATCATCAGTGTTAGAGCTAAAATTAGCATGTTTAAAGTGATTTTCATGCTTCCAGGGGCTCGGGAAGTGAAATAAATACCATTTGGAGGCATTTAATGTTCGAGCAAAAACGGCTGATTTTCGACAAAAGAGATAACACCCCCCCATTACGTCATGCTTCAGAAATGTGGAAAATGGTCCGTTTTCAAATGTTTTATTTTTGAACGTCAGTTCACATTTGTAGGTGGATCATCAGTGTTAGAGCTAAAATTAGCATGTTTAAAGTGATTTTCATGCTTCCAGGGGCCCAAAACACAAGATTAATGGAATGGTTAAAAGTGCATGAAAATGGCCAATTTACTCACTCTGAGTTCTCAAAAAGGGTTTCTTCACCCCGGGAAGTGAAATAAATACCATTTGGAGGCATTTAATGTTCGAGCAAAAACGGCTGATTTTCGACAAAAGAGATAACACCCCCCCCATTACGTCATGCTTCAGAAATGTGGAAAATGGTCCGTTTTCAAATGTTTTATTTTTGAACGTCAGTTCACATTTGTAGGTGGATCATCAGTGTTAGAGCTAAAATTAGCATGTTTAAAGTGATTTTCATGCTTCCAGGGGCTCGGGAAGTTAATTAAATACCATTTGGAGGCATTTAATGTTCGAGCAAAAACGGCTGATTTTCGACAAAAGAGATAACACCCCCCCATTACGTCATGCTTCAGAAATGTGGAAAATGGTCCGTTTTCAAATGTTTTATTTTTGAACGTCAGTTCACATTTGTAGGTGGATCATCAGTGTTAGAGCTAAAATTAGCATGTTTAAAGTGATTTTCATGCTTCCAGGGGCCCAAAACACAAGATTTATGGAATGGTTAAAAGTGCATGAAAATGGCCAATTTACTAACTCTGAGTTCTCAAAAAGGGTTTCTTCACCCCGGGAAGTTAATTAAATACCATTTGGAGGCATTTAATGTTCGAGCAAAAACGGCTGATTTTCGACAAAAGAGATAACACCCCCCCATTACGTCATGCTTCAGAAATGTGGAAAATGGTCCGTTTTCAAATGTTTTATTTTTGAACGTCAGTTCACATTTGTAGGTGGATCATCAGTGTTAGAGCTAAAATTAGCATGTTTAAAGTGATTTTCATGCTTCCAGGGGCTCGGGAAGTGAAATAAATACCATTTGGAGGCATTTAATGTTCGAGCAAAAACGGCTGATTTTCGACAAAAGAGATAACACCCCCCATTACGTCATGCTTCAGAAATGTGGAAAATGGTCCGTTTTCAAATGTTTTATTTTTGAACGTCAGTTCACATTTGTAGGTGGATCATCAGTGTTAGAGCTAAAATTAGCATGTTTAAAGTGATTTTCATGCTTCCAGGGGCTCGGGAAGTGAAATAAATACCATTTGGAGGCATTTAATGTTCGAGCAAAAACGGCTGATTTTCGACAAAAGAGATAACACCCCCCCATTACGTCATGCTTCAGAAATGTGGAAAATGGTCCGTTTTCAAATGTTTTATTTTTGAACGTCAGTTCACATTTGTAGGTGGATCATCAGTGTTAGAGCTAAAATTAGCATGTTTAAAGTGATTTTCATGCTTCCAGGGGCCCAAAACACAAGATTTATGGAATGGTTAAAAGTGCATGAAAATGGCCAATTTACTCACTCTGAGTTCTCAAAAAGGGTTTCTTCACCCCGGGAAGTTAATTAAATACCATTTGGAGGCATTTAATGTTCGAGCAAAAACGGCTGATTTTCGACAAAAGAGATAACACCCCCCCATTACGTCATGCTTCAGAAATGTGGAAAATGGTCCGTTTTCAAATGTTTTATTTTTGAACGTCAGTTCACATTTGTAGGTGGATCATCAGTGTTAGAGCTAAAATTAGCATGTTTAAAGTGATTTTCATGCTTCCAGGGGCTCGGGAAGTTAATTAAATACCATTTGGAGGCATTTAATGTTCGAGCAAAAACGGCTTATTTTCGACAAAAGAGATAACACCCCCCCATTACGTCATGCTTCAGAAATGTGGAAAATGGTCCGTTTTCAAATGTTTTATTTTTGAACGTCAGTTCACATTTGTAGGTGGATCATCAGTGTTAGAGCTAAAATTAGCACGTTTAAAGTGATTTTCATGCTTCCAGGGGCTCGGGAAGTTAATTAAATACCATTTGGAGGCATTTAATGTTCGAGCAAAAACGGCTGATTTTCGACAAAAGAGATAACACCCCCTCATTACGTCATGCTTCAGAAATGTGGAAAATGGTCCATTTTCAAATGTTTTATTTTTGAACGTCAGTTCACATTTGTAGGTGGATCATCAGTGTTAGAGCTAAAATTAGCATGTTTAAAGTGATTTTCATGCTTCCAGGGGCTCGGGAAGTTAATTAAATACCATTTGGAGGCATTTAATGTTCGAGCAAAAACGGCTGATTTTCGACAAAAGAGATAACACCCCCCCATTACGTCATGCTTCAGAAATGTGGAAAATGGTCTGTTTTCAAATGTTTTATTTTTGAACGTCAGTTCACATTTGTAGGTGGATCATCAGTGTTAGAGCTAAAATTAGCATGTTTAAAGTGATTTTCATGCTTCCAGGGGCTCGGGAAGTAAAATAAATAAATTTTGGAGGCATTTAATGTTCGAGCAAAAACGGCTGATTTTCGACAAAAGAGATAACACCCCCCCATTACGTCATGCTTCAGAAATGTGGAAAATGGTCCGTTTTCAAATGTTTTATTTTTGAACGTCAGTTCACATTTGTAGGTGGATCATCAGTGTTAGAGCTAAAATTAGCATGTTTAAAGTGATTTTCATGCTTCCAGGGGCCCAAAACACAAGATTAATGGAATGGTTAAAAGTGCATGAAAATGGCCAATTTACTCACTCTGAGTTCTCAAAAAGGGTTTCTTCACCCCGGGAAGTGAAATAAATACCATTTGGAGGCATTTAATGTTCGAGCAAAAACGGCTGATTTTCGACAAAAGAGATAACACCCCCCCATTACGTCATGCTTCAGAAATGTGGAAAATGGTCCGTTTTAAAATGTTTTATTTTTGAACGTCAGTTCACATTTGTAGGTGGATCATCAGTGTTAGAGCTAAAATTAGCATGTTTAAAGTGATTTTCATGCTTCCAGGGGCTCGGGAAGTTAATTAAATACCATTTGGAGGCATTTAATGTTCGAGCAAAAACGGCTGATTTTCGACAAAAGAGATAACACCCCCCCATTACGTCATGCTTCAGAAATGTGGAAAATGGTCCGTTTTCAAATGTTTTATTTTTGAACGTCAGTTCACATTTGTAGGTGGATCATCAGTGTTAGAGCTAAAATTAGCATGTTTAAAGTGATTTTCATGCTTCCAGGGGCCCAAAACACAAGATTTATGGAATGGTTAAAAGTGCATGAAAATGGCCAATTTACTCACTCTGAGTTCTCAAAAAGGGTTTCTTCACCCCGGGAAGTTAATTAAATACCATTTGGAGGCATTTAATGTTCGAGCAAAAACGGCTGATTTTCGACAAAAGAGATAACACCCCCCCATTACGTCATGCTTCAGAAATGTGGAAAATGGTCCGTTTTCAAATGTTTTATTTTTGAACGTCAGTTCACATTTGTAGGTGGATCATCAGTGTTAGAGCTAAAATTAGCATGTTTAAAGTGATTTTCATGCTTCCAGGGGCTCGGGAAGTGAAATAAATACCATTTGGAGGCATTTAATGTTCGAGCAAAAACGGCTGATTTTCGACAAAAGAGATAACACCCCCCATTACGTCATGCATCAGAAATGTGGAAAATGGTCCGTTTTCAAATGTTTTATTTTTGAACGTCAGTTCACATTTGTAGGTGGATCATCAGTGTTAGAGCTAAAATTAGCATGTTTAAAGTGATTTTCATGCTTCCAGGGGCTCGGGAAGTGAAATAAATACCATTTGGAGGCATTTAATGTTCGAGCAAAAACGGCTGATTTTCGACAAAAGAGATAACACCCCCCATTACGTCATGCTTCAGAAATGTGGAAAATGGTCCGTTTTCAAATGTTTTATTTTTGAACGTCAGTTCACATTTGTAGGTGGATCATCAGTGTTAGAGCTAAAATTAGCATGTTTAAAGTGATTTTCATGCTTCCAGGGGCCCAAAACACAAGATTTATGGAATGGTTAAAAGTGCATGAAAATGGCCAATTTACTCACTCTGAGTTCTCAAAAAGGGTTTCTTCACCCCGGGAAGTTAATTAAATACCATTTGGAGGCATTTAATGTTCGAGCAAAAACGGCTGATTTTCGACAAAAGAGATAACACCCCCCCATTACGTCATGCTTCAGAAATGTGGAAAATGGTCCGTTTTCAAATGTTTTATTTTTGAACGTCAGTTCACATTTGTAGGTGGATCATCAGTGTTAGAGCTAAAATTAGCATGTTTAAAGTGATTTTCATGCTTCCAGGGGCTCGGGAAGTGAAATAAATACCATTTGGAGGCATTTAATGTTCGAGCAAAAACGGCTGATTTTCGACAAAAGAGATAACACCCCCCATTACGTCATGCTTCAGAAATGTGGAAAATGGTCCGTTTTCAAATGTTTTATTTTTGAACGTCAGTTCACATTTGTAGGTGGATCATCAGTGTTAGAGCTAAAATTAGCATGTTTAAAGTGATTTTCATGCTTCCAGGGGCTCGGGAAGTTAATTAAATACCATTTGGAGGCATTTAATGTTCGAGCAAAAACGGCTGATTTTCGACAAAAGAGATAACACCCCCCCATTACGTCATGCTTCAGAAATGTGGAAAATGGTCCGTTTTCAAATGTTTTATTTTTGAACGTCAGTTCACATTTGTAGGTGGATCATCAGTGTTAGAGCTAAAATTAGCATGTTTAAAGTGATTTTCATGCTTCCAGGGGCTCGGGAAGTTAATTAAATACCATTTGGAGGCATTTAATGTTCGAGCAAAAACGGCTGATTTTCGACAAAAGAGATAACACCCCCCCATTACGTCATGCTTCAGAAATGTGGAAAATGGTCCGTTTTCAAATGTTTTATTTTTGAACGTCAGTTCACATTTGTAGGTGGATCATCAGTGTTAGAGCTAAAATTAGCACGTTTAAAGTGATTTTCATGCTTCCAGTGGCTCGGGAAGTTAATTAAATACCATTTGGAGGCATTTAATGTTCGAGCAAAAACGGCTGATTTTCGACAAAAGAGATAACACCCCCTCATTACGTCATGCTTCAGAAATGTGGAAAATGGTCCGTTTTCAAATGTTTTATTTTTGAACGTCAGTTCACATTTGTAGGTGGATCATCAGTGTTAGAGCTAAAATTAGCATGTTTAAAGTGATTTTCATGCTTCCAGGGGCTCGGGAAGTTAATTAAATACCATTTGAAGGCATTTAATGTTCGAGCAAAAACGGCTGATTTTCGACAAAAGAGATAACACCCCCCCATTACGTCATGCTTCAGAAATGTGGAAAATGGTCCGTTTTCAAATGTTTTATTTTTGAACGTCAGTTCACATTTGTAGGTGGATCATCAGTGTTAGAGCTAAAATTAGCATGTTTAAAGTGATTTTCATGCTTCCAGGGGCTCGGGAAGTGAAATAAATACCATTTGGAGGCATTTAATGTTCGAGCAAAAACGGCTGATTTTCGACAAAAGAGATAACACCCCCCCATTACGTCATGCTTCAGAAATGTGGAAAATGGTCCGTTTTCAAATGTTTTATTTTTGAACGTCAGTTCACATTTGTAGGTGGATCATCAGTGTTAGAGCTAAAATTAGCATGTTTAAAGTGATTTTCATGCTTCCAGGGGCCCAAAACACAAGATTAATGGAATGGTTAAAAGTGCATGAAAATGGCCAATTTACTCACTCTGAGTTCTCAAAAAGGGTTTCTTCACCCCGGGAAGTGAAATAAATACCATTTGGAGGCATTTAATGTTCGAGCAAAAACGGCTGATTTTCAACAAAAGAGATAACACCCCCCCATTACGTCATGCTTCAGAAATGTGGAAAATGGTCCATTTTAAAATGTTTTATTTTTGAACGTCAGTTCACATTTGTAGGTGGATCATCAGTGTTAGAGCTAAAATTAGCATGTTTAAAGTGATTTTCATGCTTCCAGGGGCTCGGGAAGTTAATTAAATACCATTTGGAGGCATTTAATGTTCGAGCAAAAACGGCTGATTTTCGACAAAAGAGATAACACCCCCCCATTACGTCATGCTTCAGAAATGTGGAAAATGGTCCGTTTTCAAATGTTTTATTTTTGAACGTCAGTTCACATTTGTAGGTGGATCATCAGTGTTAGAGCTAAAATTAGCATGTTTAAAGTGATTTTCATGCTTCCAGGGGCCCAAAACACAAGATTTATGGAATGGTTAAAAGTGCATGAAAATGGCCAATTTACTCACTCTGAGTTCTCAAAAAGGGTTTCTTCACCCCGGGAAGTTAATTAAATACCATTTGGAGGCATTTAATGTTCGAGCAAAAACGGCTGATTTTCGACAAAAGAGATAACACCCCCCCATTACGTCATGCTTCAGAAATGTGGAAAATGGTCCGTTTTCAAATGTTTTATTTTTGAACGTCAGTTCACATTTGTAGGTGGATCATCAGTGTTAGAGCTAAAATTAGCATGTTTAAAGTGATTTTCATGCTTCCAGGGGCTCGGGAAGTGAAATAAATACCATTTGGAGGCATTTAATGTTCGAGCAAAAACGGCTGATTTTCGACAAAAGAGATAACACCCCCCATTACGTCATGCTTCAGAAATGTGGAAAATGGTCAGTTTTCAAATGTTTTATTTTTGAACGTCAGTTCACATTTGTAGGTGGATCATCAGTGTTAGAGCTAAAATTAGCATGTTTAAAGTGATTTTCATGCTTCCAGGGGCTCGGGAAGTTAATTAAATACCATTTGGAGGCATTTAATGTTCGAGCAAAAACGGCTGATTTTCGACAAAAGAGATAACACCCCCCCATTACGTCATGCTTCAGAAATTTGGAAAATGGTCCGTTTTCAAATGTTTTATTTTTGAACGTCAGTTCACATTTGTAGGTGGATCATCAGTGTTAGAGCTAAAATTAGCATGTTTAAAGTGATTTTCATGCTTCCAGGGGCTCGGGAAGTGAAATAAATACCATTTGGAGGCATTTAATGTTCGAGCAAAAACGGCTGATTTTCGACAAAAGAGATAACACCCCCCCATTACGTCATGCTTCAGAAATGTGGAAAATGGTCCGTTTTCAAATGTTTTATTTTTGAACGTCAGTTCACATTTGTAGGTGGATCATCAGTGTTAGAGCTAAAATTAGCATGTTTAAAGTGATTTTCATGCTTCCAGGGGCCCAAAACACAAGATTTATGGAATGGTTAAAAGTGCATGAAAATGGCCAATTTACTCACTCTGAGTTCTCAAAAAGGGTTTCTTCACCCCGGCAAGTTAATTAAATACCATTTGGAGGCATTTAATGTTCGAGCAAAAACGGCTGATTTTCGACAAAAGAGATAACACCCCCCCATTACGTCATGCTTCAGAAATGTGGAAAATGGTCCGTTTTCAAATGTTTTATTTTTGAACGTCAGTTCACATTTTTAGGTGGATCATCAGTGTTAGAGCTAAAATTAGCATGTTTAAAGTGATTTTCATGCTTCCAGGGGCTCGGGAAGTTAATTAAATACCATTTGGAGGCATTTAATGTTCGAGCAAAAACGGCTGATTTTCGACAAAAGAGATAACACCCCCCCATTACGTCATGCTTCAGAAATGTGGAAAATGGTCCGTTTTCAAATGTTTTATTTTTGAACAACAGTTCACATTTGTAGGTGGATCATCATTGTTAGAGCTAAAATTAGCATGTTTAAAGTGATTTTCACGCTTCCAGGGGCTCGGGAAGTTAATTAAATACCATTTGGAGGCATTTAATGTTCGAGCAAAAACGGCTGATTTTCGACAAAAGAGATAACACCCCCCATTACGTCATGCTTCAGAAATGTGGAAAATGGTCCGTTTTCAAATGTTTTATTTTTGAACGTCAGTTCACATTTGTAGGTGGATCATCAGTGTTAGAGCTAAAATTAGCATGTTTAAAGTGATTTTCATGCTTCCAGGGGCCCAAAACACAAGATTTATGGAATGGTTAAAAGTGCATGAAAATGGCCAATTTACTCACTCTGAGTTCTCAAAAATGGTTTCTTCACCCCGGGAAGTTAATTAAATACCATTTGGAGGCATTTAATGTTCGAGCAAAAACGGCTGATTTTCGACAAAAGAGATAACACCCCCCCATTACGTCATGCTTCAGAAATGTGGAAAATGGTCCGTTTTCAAATGTTTTATTTTTGAACGTCAGTTCACATTTGTAGGTGGATCATCAGTGTTAGAGCTAAAATTAGCATGTTTAAAGTGATTTTCATGCTTCCAGGGGCTCGGGAAGTTAATTAAATACCATTTGGAGGCATTTAATGTTCGAGCAAAAACGGCTGATTTTCGACAAAAGAGATAACACCCCCCCATTACGTCATGCTTCAGAAATGTGGAAAATGGTCCGTTTTCAAATGTTTTATTTTTGAACGTCAGTTCACATTTGTAGGTGGATCATCAGTGTTAGAGCTAAAATTAGCATGTTTAAAGTGATTTTCATGCTTCCAGGGGCCCAAAACACAAGATTTATGGAATGGTTAAAAGTGCATGAAAATGGCCAATTTACTCACTCTGAGTTCTCAAAAAGGGTTTCTTCACCCCGGGAAGTTAATTAAATACCATTTTGAGGCATTTAATGTTCGAGCAAAAACGGCTGATTTTCGACAAAAGAGATAACACCCCCCCCATTACGTCATGCTTCAGAAATGTGGAAAATGGTCCGTTTTCAAATGTTTTATTTTTGAACGTCAGTTCACATTTGTAGGTGGATCATCAGTGTTAGAGCTAAAATTAGCATGTTTAAAGTGATTTTCATGCTTCCAGGGGCTCGGGAAGTGAAATAAATACCATTTGGAGGCATTTAATGTTCGAGCAAAAACGGCTGATTTTCGACAAAAGAGATAACACCCCCCATTACGTCATGCTTCAGAAATGTGGAAAATGGTCCGTTTTCAAATGTTTTATTTTTGAACGTCAGTTCACATTTGTAGGTGGATCATCAGTGTTAGAGCTAAAATTAGCATGTTTAAAGTGATTTTCATGCTTCCAGGGGCTCGGGAAGTTAATTAAATACCATTTGGAGGCATTTAATGTTCGAGCAAAAACGGCTGATTTTCGACAAAAGAGATAACACCCCCCCATTACGTCATGCTTCAGAAATGTGGAAAATGGTCCGTTTTCAAATGTTTTATTTTTGAACGTCAGTTCACATTTGTAGGTGGATCATCAGTGTTAGAGCTAAAATTAGCATGTTTAAAGTGATTTTCATGCTTCCAGGGGCTCGGGAAGTGAAATAAATACCATTTGGAGGCATTTAATGTTCGAGCAATAACGGCTGATTTTCGACAAAAGAGATAACACCCCCCATTACGTCATGCTTCAGAAATGTGGAAAATGGTCCGTTTTCAAATGTTTTATTTTTGAACGTCAGTTCACATTTGTAGGTGGATCATCAGTGTTAGAGCTAAAATTAGCATGTTTAAAGTGATTTTCATGCTTCCAGGGGCCCAAAACACAAGATTTATGGAATGGTTAAAAGTGCATGAAAATGGCCAATTTACTCACTCTGAGTTCTCAAAAAGGGTTTCTTCACCCCGGGAAGTTAATTAAATACCATTTGGAGGCATTTAATGTTCGAGCAAAAACGGCTGATTATCGACAAAAGAGATAACACCCCCCCATTACGTCATGCTTCAGAAATGTGGAAAATGGTCCGTTTTCAAATGTTTTATTTTTGAACGTCAGTTCACATTTGTAGGTGGATCATCAGTGTTAGAGCTAAATTTAGCATGTTTAAAGTGATTTTCATGCTTCCAGGGGCTCGGGAAGTTAATTAAATACCATTTGGAGGCATTTAATGTTCGAGCAAAAACGGCTGATTTTCGACAAAAGAGATAACACCCCCCCCATTACGTCATGCTTCAGAAATGTGGAAAATGGTCCGTTTTCAAATGTTTTATTTTTGAACGTCAGTTCACATTTGTAGGTGGATCATCAGTGTTAGAGCTAAAATTAGCATGTTTAAAGTGATGTTCATGCTTCCAGGGGCTCGGGAACTTAATTAAATACCATTTGGAGGCATTTAATGTTCGAGCAAAAACGGCTGATTTTCGACAAAAGAGATAACACCCCCCCCATTACGTCATGCTTCAGAAATGTGGAAAATGGTCCGTTTTCAAATGTTTTATTTTTGAACGTCAGTTCACATTTGTAGGTGGATCATCAGTGTTAGAGCTAAAATTAGCATGTTTAAAGTGATTTTCATGCTTCCAGGGGCTCGGGAAGTGAAATAAATACCATTTGGAGGCATTTAATGTTCGAGCAAAAACGGCTGATTTTCGACAAAAGAGATAACACCCCCCATTACGTCATGCTTCAGAAATGTGGAAAATGGTCCGTTTTCAAATGTTTTATTTTTGAACGTCAGTTCACATTTGTAGGTGGATCATCAGTGTTAGAGCTAAAATTAGCATGTTTAAAGTGATTTTCATGCTTCCAGGGGCTCGGGAAGTTAATTAAATACCATTTGGAGGCATTTAATGTTCGAGCAAAAACGGCTGATTTTCGACAAAAGAGATAACACCCCCCCATTACGTCATGCTTCAGAAATGTGGAAAATGGTCCGTTTTCAAATGTTTTATTTTTGAACGTCAGTTCACATTTGTAGGTGGATCATCAGTGTTAGAGCTAAAATTAGCATGTTTAAAGTGATTTTCATGCTTCCAGGGGCTCGGGAAGTGAAATAAATACCATTTGGAGGCATTTAATGTTCGAGCAATAACGGCTGATTTTCGACAAAAGAGATAACACCCCCCATTACGTCATGCTTCAGAAATGTGGAAAATGGTCCGTTTTCAAATGTTTTATTTTTGAACGTCAGTTCACATTTGTAGGTGGATCATCAGTGTTAGAGCTAAAATTAGCATGTTTAAAGTGATTTTCATGCTTCCAGGGGCCCAAAACACAAGATTTATGGAATGGTTAAAAGTGCATGAAAATGGCCAATTTACTCACTCTGAGTTCTCAAAAAGGGTTTCTTCACCCCGGGAAGTTAATTAAATACCATTTGGAGGCATTTAATGTTCGAGCAAAAACGGCTGATTATCGACAAAAGAGATAACACCCCCCCATTACGTCATGCTTCAGAAATGTGGAAAATGGTCCGTTTTCAAATGTTTTATTTTTGAACGTCAGTTCACATTTGTAGGTGGATCATCAGTGTTAGAGCTAAATTTAGCATGTTTAAAGTGATTTTCATGCTTCCAGGGGCTCGGGAAGTTAATTAAATACCATTTGGAGGCATTTAATGTTCGAGCAAAAACGGCTGATTTTCGACAAAAGAGATAACACCCCCCCCATTACGTCATGCTTCAGAAATGTGGAAAATGGTCCGTTTTCAAATGTTTTATTTTTGAACGTCAGTTCACATTTGTAGGTGGATCATCAGTGTTAGAGCTAAAATTAGCATGTTTAAAGTGATGTTCATGCTTCCAGGGGCTCGGGAACTTAATTAAATACCATTTGGAGGCATTTAATGTTCGAGCAAAAACGGCTGATTTTCGACAAAAGAGATAACACCCCCCCATTACGTCATGCTTCAGAAATGTGGAAAATGGTCCGTTTTCAAATGTTTGATTTTTGAACGTCAGTTCACATTTGTAGGTGGATCATCAGTGTTAGAGCTAAAATTAGCATGTTTAAAGTGATTTTCATGCTTCCAGGGGCTCGGGAAGTTAATTAAATAGCATTTGGAGGCATTTAATGTTCGAGCAAAAACGGCTGATTTTCGACAAAAGAGATAACACCCCCCATTACGTCATGCTTCAGAAATGTGGAAAATGGTCCGTTTTCAAATGTTTTATTTTTGAACGTCAGTTCACATTTGTAGGTGGATCATCAGTGTTAGAGCTAAAATTAGCATGTTTAAAGTGATTTTCATGCTTCCAGGGGCTCGGGAAGTGAAATAAATACCATTTGGAGGCATTTAATGTTCGAGCAAAAACGGCTGATTTTCGACAAAAGAGATAACACCCCCCCATTACGTCATGCTTCAGAAATGTGGAAAATGGTCCGTTTTCAAATGTTTTATTTTTGAACATCAGTTCACATTTGTAGGTGGATCATCAGTGTTAGAGCTAAAATTTGCATGTTTAAAGTGATTTTCATGCTTCCAGGGGCTCGGGAAGTGAAATAAATACCATTTGGAGGCATTTAATGTTCGAGCAAAAACGGCTGATTTTCGACAAAAGAGATAACACCCCCCCATTACGTCATGCTTCAGAAATGTGGAAAATGGTCCGGTTTCAAATGTTTTATTTTTGAAGGTCAGTTCACATTTGTAGGTGGATCATCAGTGTTAGAGCTAAAATTAGCATGTTTAAAGTGATTTTCATGCTTCCAGGGGCCCAAAACACAAGATTTATGGAACGGTTAAAAGTGCATGAAAATGGCCAATTTACTCACTCTGAGTTCTCAAAAAGGGTTTCTTCACCCCGGGAAGTTAATTAAATACCATTTGGAGGCATTTAATGTTCGAGCAAAAACGGCTGATTTTCGACAAAAGAGATAACACCCCCCCATTACGTCATGCTTCAGAAATGTGGAAAATGGTCCGTTTTCAAATGTTTTATTTTTGAACGTCAGTTCACATTTGTAGGTGGATCATCAGTGTTAGAGCTAAAATTAGCATGTTTAAAGTGATTTTCATGCTTCCAGGGGCTCGGGAAGTTAATTAAATACCATTTGGAGGCATTTAATGTTCGAGCAAAAACGGCTGATTTTCGACAAAAGAGATAACACCCCCCCATTACGTCATGCTTCAGAAATGTGGAAAATGGTCCGTTTTCAAATGTTTTATTTTTGAACGTCAGTTCACATTTGTAGGTGGATCATCAGTGTTAGAGCTAAAATTAGCACGTTTAAAGTGATTTTCATGCTTCCAGGGGCTCGGGAGGTTAATTAAATACCATTTGGAGGCATTTAATGTTCGAGCAAAAACGGCTGATTTTCGACAAAAGAGATAACACCCCCTCATTACGTCATGCTTCAGAAATGTGGAAAATGGTCCGTTTTCAAATGTTTTATTTTTGAACGTCAGTTCACATTTGTAGGTGGATCATCAGTGTTAGAGCTAAAATTAGCATGTTTAAAGTGATTTTCATGCTTCCAGGGGCTCGGGAAGTTAATTAAATACCATTTGGAGGCATTTAATGTTCGAGCAAAAACGGCTGATTTTCGACAAAAGAGATAACACCCCCCCATTACGTCATGCTTCAGAAATGTGGAAAATGGTCCGTTTTCAAATGTTTTATTTTTGAACGTCAGTTCACATTTGTAGGTGGATCATCAGTGTTAGAGCTAAAATTAGCATGTTTAAAGTGATTTTCATGCTTCCAGGGGCTCGGGAAGTGAAATAAATACCATTTGGAGGCATTTAATGTTCGAGCAAAAACGGCTGATTTTCGACAAAAGAGATAACACCCCCCCATTACGTCATGCTTCAGAAATGTGGAAAATGGTCAGTTTTCAAATGTTTTATTTTTGAACGTCAGTTCACATTTGTAGGTGGATCATCAGTGTTAGAGCTAAAATTAGCATGTTTAAAGTGATTTTCATGCTTCCAGGGGCCCAAAACACAAGATTAATGGAATGGTTAAAAGTGCATGAAAATGGCCAATTTACTCACTCTGAGTTCTCAAAAAGGGTTTCTTCACCCCGGGAAGTGAAATAAATACCATTTGGAGGCATTTAATGTTCGAGCAAAAACGGCTGATTTTCGACAAAAGAGATAACACCCCCCCATTACGTCATGCTTCAGAAATGTGGAAAATGGTCCGTTTTAAAATGTTTTATTTTTGAACGTCAGTTCACATTTGTAGGTGGATCATCAGTGTTAGAGCTAAAATTAGCATGTTTAAAGTGATTTTCATGCTTCCAGGGGCTCGGGAAGTTAATTAAATACCATTTGGAGGCATTTAATGTTCGAGCAAAAACGGCTGATTTTCGACAAAAGAGATAACACCCCCCCATTACGTCATGCTTCAGAAATGTGGAAAATGGTCCGTTTTCAAATGTTTTATTTTTGAACGTCAGTTCACATTTGTAGGTGGATCATCAGTGTTAGAGCTAAAATTAGCATGTTTAAAGTGATTTTCATGCTTCCAGGGGCCCAAAACACAAGATTTATGGAATGGTTAAAAGTGCATGAAAATGGCCAATTTACTCACTCTGAGTTCTCAAAAAGGGTTTCTTCACCCCGGGAAGTTAATTAAATACCATTTGGAGGCATTTAATGTTCGAGCAAAAACGGCTGATTTTCGACAAAAGAGATAACACCCCCCCATTACGTCATGCTTCAGAAATGTGGAAAATGGTCCGTTTTCAAATGTTTTATTTTTGAACGTCAGTTCACATTTGTAGGTGGATCATCAGTGTTAGAGCTAAAATTAGCATGTTTAAAGTGATTTTCATGCTTCCAGGGGCTCGGGAAGTGAAATAAATACCATTTGGAGGCATTTAATGTTCGAGCAAAAACGGCTGATTTTCGACAAAAGAGATAACACCCCCCATTACGTCATGCTTCAGAAATGTGGAAAATGGTCCGTTTTCAAATGTTTTATTTTTGAACGTCAGTTCACATTTGTAGGTGGATCATCAGTGTTAGAGCTAAAATTAGCATGTTTAAAGTGATTTTCATGCTTCCAGGGGCTCGGGAAGTTAATTAAATACCATTTGGAGGCATTTAATGTTCGAGCAAAAACGGCTGATTTTCGACAAAAGAGATAACACCCCCCCATTACGTCATGCTTCAGAAATGTGGAAAATGGTCCGTTTTCAAATGTTTTATTTTTGAACGTCAGTTCACATTTGTAGGTGGATCATCAGTGTTAGAGCTAAAATTAGCATGTTTAAAGTGATTTTCATGCTTCCAGGGGCTCGGGAAGTGAAATAAATACCATTTGGAGGCATTTAATGTTCGAGCAAAAACGGCTGATTCTCGACAAAAGAGATAACACCCCCCCATTACGTCATGCTTCAGAAATGTGGAAAATGGTCCGTTTTCAAATGTTTTATTTTTGAACGTCAGTTCACATTTTTAGGTGGATCATCAATGTTAGAGCTAAAATTAGCATGTTTAAAGTGATTTTCATGCTTCCAGGGGCCCAAAACACAAGATTTATGGAATGGTTAAAAGTGCATGAAAATGGCCAATTTACTCACTCTGAGTTCTCAAAAAGGGTTTCTTCACCCCGGGAAGTTAATTAAATACCATTTGGAGGCATTTAATGTTCGAGCAAAAACGGCTGATTTTCGACAAAAGAGATAACACCCCCCCATTACGTCATGCTTCAGAAATGTGGAAAATGGTCCGTTTTCAAATGTTTTATTTTTGAACGTCAGTTCACAATTGCAGGTAGATCATCAGTGTTAGAGCTAAAATTAGCATGTTTAAAGTGATTTTCATGCTTCCAGGGGCTCGGGAAGTTAATTAAATACCATTTGGAGGCATTTAATGTTCGAGCAAAAACGGCTGATTTTCGACAAAAGAGATAACACCCCCCCATTACGTCATGCTTCAGAAATGTGGAAAATGGTCCGTTTTCAAATGTTTTATTTTTGAACGTCAGTTCACATTTGTAGGTGGATCATCAGTGTTAGAGCTAAAATTAGCATGTTTAAAGTGATTTTCATGCTTCCAGGGGCTCGGGAAGTGAAATAAATACCATTTGGAGGCATTTAATGTTCGAGCAAAAACGGCTGATTTTCGACAAAAGAGATAACACCCCCCCATTACGTCATGCTTCAGAAATGTGGAAAATGGTCCGTTTTCAAATGTTTTATTTTTGAACGTCAGTTCACATTTGTAGGTGGATCATCAGTGTTAGAGCTAAAATTAGCATGTTTAAAGTGATTTTCATGCTTCCAGGGGCCCAAAACACAAGATTAATGGAATGGTTAAAAGTGCATGAAAATGGCCAATTTACTCACTCTGAGTTCTCAAAAAGGGTTTCTTCACCCCGGGAAGTTAATTAAATACCATTTGGAGGCATTTAATGTTCGAGCAAAAACGGCTGATTTTCGACAAAAGAGATAACACCCCCCCATTACGTCATGCTTCAGAAATGTGGAAAATGGTCCGTTTTCAAATGTTTTATTTTTGAACGTCAGTTCACATTTGTAGGTGGATCATCAGTGTTAGAGCTAAAATTAGCATGTTTAAAGTGATTTTCATGCTTCCAGGGGCTCGGGAAGTGAAATAAATACCATTTGGAGGCATTTAATGTTCGAGCAAAAACGGCTGATTTTCGACAAAAGAGATAACACCCCCCATTACGTCATGCTTCAGAAATGTGGAAAATGGTCCGTTTTCAAATGTTTTATTTTTGAACGTCAGTTCACATTTGTAGGTGGATCATCAGTGTTAGAGCTAAAATTAGCATGTTTAAAGTGATTTTCATGCTTCCAGGGGCTCTGGAAGTTAATTAAATACCATTTGGAGGCATTTAATGTTCGAGCAAAAACGGCTGATTTTCGACAAAAGAGATAACACCCCCCCATTACGTCATGCTTCAGAAATGTGGAAAATGGTCCGTTTTCAAATGTTTTATTTTTGAACGTCAGTTCACATTTGTAGGTGGATCATCAGTGTTAGAGCTAAAATTAGCATGTTTAAAGTGATTTTCATGCTTCCAGGGGCTCGGGAAGTGAAATAAATACCATTTGGAGGCATTTAATGTTCGAGCAAAAACGGCTGATTTTCGACAAAAGAGATAACACCCCCCCATTACGTCATGCTTCAGAAATGTGGAAAATGGTCCGTTTTCAAATGTTTTATTTTTGAACGTCAGTTCACATTTGTAGGTGGATCATCAGTGTTAGAGCTAAAATTAGCATGTTTAAAGTGATTTTCATGCTTCCAGGGGCCCAAAACACAAGATTTATGGAATGGTTAAAAGTGCATGAAAATGGCCAATTTACTCACTCTGAGTTCTCAAAAAGGGTTTCTTCACCCCGGGAAGTTAATTAAATACCATTTGGAGGCATTTAATGTTCGAGCAAAAACGGCTGATTTTCGACAAAAGAGATAACACCCCCCCATTACGTCATGCTTCAGAAATGTGGAAAATGGTCCGTTTTCAAATGTTTTATTTTTGAACGTCAGTTCACATTTGTAGGTGGATCATCAGTGTTAGAGCTAAATTTAGCATGTTTAAAGTGATTTTCATGCTTCCAGGGGCTCGGGAAGTTAATTAAATACCATTTGGAGGCATTTAATGTTCGAGCAAAAACGGCTGATTTTCGACAAAAGAGATAACACCCCCCCCATTACGTCATGCTTCAGAAATGTGGAAAATGGTCCGTTTTCAAATGTTTTATTTTTGAACGTCAGTTCACATTTGTAGGTGGATCATCAGTGTTAGAGCTAAAATTAGCATGTTTAAAGTGATGTTCATGCTTCCAGGGGCTCGGGAACTTAATTAAATACCATTTGGAGGCATTTAATGTTCGAGCAAAAACGGCTGATTTTCGACAAAAGAGATAACACCCCCCCATTACGTCATGCTTCAGAAATGTGGAAAATGGTCCGTTTTCAAATGTTTGATTTTTGAACGTCAGTTCACATTTGTAGGTGGATCATCAGTGTTAGAGCTAAAATTAGCATGTTTAAAGTGATTTTCATGCTTCCAGGGGCTCGGGAAGTTAATTAAATAGCATTTGGAGGCATTTAATGTTCGAGCAAAAACGGCTGATTTTCGACAAAAGAGATAACACCCCCCATTACGTCATGCTTCAGAAATGTGGAAAATGGTCCGTTTTCAAATGTTTTATTTTTGAACGTCAGTTCACATTTGTAGGTGGATCATCAGTGTTAGAGCTAAAATTAGCATGTTTAAAGTGATTTTCATGCTTCCAGGGGCTCGGGAAGTGAAATAAATACCATTTGGAGGCATTTAATGTTCGAGCAAAAACGGCTGATTTTCGACAAAAGAGATAACACCCCCCCATTACGTCATGCTTCAGAAATGTGGAAAATGGTCCGTTTTCAAATGTTTTATTTTTGAACATCAGTTCACATTTGTAGGTGGATCATCAGTGTTAGAGCTAAAATTAGCATGTTTAAAGTGATTTTCATGCTTCCAGGGGCTCGGGAAGTGAAATAAATACCATTTGGAGGCATTTAATGTTCGAGCAAAAACGGCTGATTTTCGACAAAAGAGATAACACCCCCCCATTACGTCATGCTTCAGAAATGTGGAAAATGGTCCGGTTTCAAATGTTTTATTTTTGAACGTCAGTTCACATTTGTAGGTGGATCATCAGTGTTAGAGCTAAAATTAGCATGTTTAAAGTGATTTTCATGCTTCCAGGGGCCCAAAACACAAGATTTATGGAACGGTTAAAAGTGCATGAAAATGGCCAATTTACTCACTCTGAGTTCTCAAAAAGGGTTTCTTCACCCCGGGAAGTTAATTAAATACCATTTGGAGGCATTTAATGTTCGAGCAAAAACGGCTGATTTTCGACAAAAGAGATAACACCCCCCCATTACGTCATGCTTCAGAAATGTGGAAAATGGTCCGTTTTCAAATGTTTTATTTTTGAACGTCAGTTCACATTTGTAGGTGGATCATCAGTGTTAGAGCTAAAATTAGCATGTTTAAAGTGATTTTCATGCTTCCAGGGGCTCGGGAAGTTAATTAAATACCATTTGGAGGCATTTAATGTTCGAGCAAAAACGGCTGATTTTCGACAAAAGAGATAACACCCCCCCATTACGTCATGCTTCAGAAATGTGGAAAATGGTCCGTTTTCAAATGTTTTATTTTTGAACGTCAGTTCACATTTGTAGGTGGATCATCAGTGTTAGAGCTAAAATTAGCACGTTTAAAGTGATTTTCATGCTTCCAGGGGCTCGGGAGGTTAATTAAATACCATTTGGAGGCATTTAATGTTCGAGCAAAAACGGCTGATTTTCGACAAAAGAGATAACACCCCCTCATTACGTCATGCTTCAGAAATGTGGAAAATGGTCCGTTTTCAAATGTTTTATTTTTGAACGTCAGTTCACATTTGTAGGTGGATCATCAGTGTTAGAGCTAAAATTAGCATGTTTAAAGTGATTTTCATGCTTCCAGGGGCTCGGGAAGTTAATTAAATACCATTTGGAGGCATTTAATGTTCGAGCAAAAACGGCTGATTTTCGACAAAAGAGATAACACCCCCCCATTACGTCATGCTTCAGAAATGTGGAAAATGGTCCGTTTTCAAATGTTTTATTTTTGAACGTCAGTTCACATTTGTAGGTGGATCATCAGTGTTAGAGCTAAAATTAGCATGTTTAAAGTGATTTTCATGCTTCCAGGGGCCCAAAACACAAGATTAATGGAATGGTTAAAAGTGCATGAAAATGGCCAATTTACTCACTCTGAGTTCTCAAAAAGGGTTTCTTCACCCCGGGAAGTGAAATAAATACCATTTGGAGGCATTTAATGTTCGAGCAAAAACGGCTGATTTTCGACAAAAGAGATAACACCCCCCCATTACGTCATGCTTCAGAAATGTGGAAAATGGTCCGTTTTAAAATGTTTTATTTTTGAACGTCAGTTCACATTTGTAGGTGGATCATCAGTGTTAGAGCTAAAATTAGCATGTTTAAAGTGATTTTCATGCTTCCAGGGGCTCGGGAAGTTAATTAAATACCATTTGGAGGCATTTAATGTTCGAGCAAAAACGGCTGATTTTCGACAAAAGAGATAACACCCCCCCATTACGTCATGCTTCAGAAATGTGGAAAATGGTCCGTTTTCAAATGTTTTATTTTTGAACGTCAGTTCACATTTGTAGGTGGATCATCAGTGTTAGAGCTAAAATTAGCATGTTTAAAGTGATTTTCATGCTTCCAGGGGCCCAAAACACAAGATTAATGGAATGGTTAAAAGTGCATGAAAATGGCCAATTTACTCACTCTGAGTTCTCAAAAAGGGTTTCTTCACCCCGGGAAGTGAAATAAATACCATTTGGAGGCATTTAATGTTCGAGCAAAAACGGCTGATTTTCGACAAAAGAGATAACACCCCCCCATTACGTCATGCTTCAGAAATGTGGAAAATGGTCCGTTTTAAAATGTTTTATTTTTGAACGTCAGTTCACATTTGTAGGTGGATCATCAGTGTTAGAGCTAAAATTAGCATGTTTAAAGTGATTTTCATGCTTCCAGGGGCTCGGGAAGTTAATTAAATACCATTTGGAGGCATTTAATGTTCGAGCAAAAACGGCTGATTTTCGACAAAAGAGATAACACCCCCCCATTACGTCATGCTTCAGAAATGTGGAAAATGGTCCGTTTTCAAATGTTTTATTTTTGAACGTCAGTTCACATTTGTAGGTGGATCATCAGTGTTAGAGCTAAAATTAGCATGTTTAAAGTGATTTTCATGCTTCCAGGGGCCCAAAACACAAGATTTATGGAATGGTTAAAAGTGCATGAAAATGGCCAATTTACTCACTCTGAGTTCTCAAAAAGGGTTTCTTCACCCCGGGAAGTTAATTAAATACCATTTGGAGGCATTTAATGTTCGAGCAAAAACGGCTGATTTTCGACAAAAGAGATAACACCCCCCCATTACGTCATGCTTCAGAAATGTGGAAAATGGTCCGTTTTCAAATGTTTTATTTTTGAACGTCAGTTCACATTTGTAGGTGGATCATCAGTGTTAGAGCTAAAATTAGCATGTTTAAAGTGATTTTCATGCTTCCAGGGGCTCGGGAAGTGAAATAAATACCATTTGGAGGCATTTAATGTTCGAGCAAAAACGGCTGATTTTCGACAAAAGAGATAACACCCCCCATTACGTCATGCTTCAGAAATGTGGAAAATGGTCCGTTTTCAAATGTTTTATTTTTGAACGTCAGTTCACATTTGTAGGTGGATCATCAGTGTTAGAGCTAAAATTAGCATGTTTAAAGTGATTTTCATGCTTCCAGGGGCTCGGGAAGTTAATTAAATACCATTTGGAGGCATTTAATGTTCGAGCAAAAACGGCTGATTTTCGACAAAAGAGATAACACCCCCCCATTACGTCATGCTTCAGAAATGTGGAAAATGGTCCGTTTTCAAATGTTTTATTTTTGAACGTCAGTTCACATTTGTAGGTGGATCATCAGTGTTAGAGCTAAAATTAGCATGTTTAAAGTGATTTTCATGCTTCCAGGGGCTCGGGAAGTGAAATAAATACCATTTGGAGGCATTTAATGTTCGAGCAAAAACGGCTGATTCTCGACAAAAGAGATAACACCCCCCCATTACGTCATGCTTCAGAAATGTGGAAAATGGTCCGTTTTCAAATGTTTTATTTTTGAACGTCAGTTCACATTTGTAGGTGGATCATCAATGTTAGAGCTAAAATTAGCATGTTTAAAGTGATTTTCATGCTTCCAGGGGCCCAAAACACAAGATTTATGGAATGGTTAAAAGTGCATGAAAATGGCCAATTTACTCACTCTGAGTTCTCAAAAAGGGTTTCTTCACCCCGGGAAGTTAATTAAATACCATTTGGAGGCATTTAATGTTCGAGCAAAAACGGCTGATTTTCGACAAAAGAGATAACACCCCCCCATTACGTCATGCTTCAGAAATGTGGAAAATGGTCCGTTTTCAAATGTTTTATTTTTGAACGTCAGTTCACAATTGCAGGTAGATCATCAGTGTTAGAGCTAAAATTAGCATGTTTAAAGTGATTTTCATGCTTCCAGGGGCTCGGGAAGTTAATTAAATACCATTTGGAGGCATTTAATGTTCGAGCAAAAACGGCTGATTTTCGACAAAAGAGATAACACCCCCCCATTACGTCATGCTTCAGAAATGTGGAAAATGGTCCGTTTTCAAATGTTTTATTTTTGAACGTCAGTTCACATTTGTAGGTGGATCATCAGTGTTAGAGCTAAAATTAGCATGTTTAAAGTGATTTTCATGCTTCCAGGGGCTCGGGAAGTGAAATAAATACCATTTGGAGGCATTTAATGTTCGAGCAAAAACGGCTGATTTTCGACAAAAGAGATAACACCCCCCCATTACGTCATGCTTCAGAAATGTGGAAAATGGTCCGTTTTCAAATGTTTTATTTTTGAACGTCAGTTCACATTTGTAGGTGGATCATCAGTGTTAGAGCTAAAATTAGCATGTTTAAAGTGATTTTCATGCTTCCAGGGGCCCAAAACACAAGATTAATGGAATGGTTAAAAGTGCATGAAAATGGCCAATTTACTCACTCTGAGTTCTCAAAAAGGGTTTCTTCACCCCGGGAAGTTAATTAAATACCATTTGGAGGCATTTAATGTTCGAGCAAAAACGGCTGATTTTCGACAAAAGAGATAACACCCCCCCATTACGTCATGCTTCAGAAATGTGGAAAATGGTCCGTTTTCAAATGTTTTATTTTTGAACGTCAGTTCACATTTGTAGGTGGATCATCAGTGTTAGAGCTAAAATTAGCATGTTTAAAGTGATTTTCATGCTTCCAGGGGCTTGGGAAGTGAAATAAATACCATTTGGAGGCATTTAATGTTCGAGCAAAAACGGCTGATTTTCGACAAAAGAGATAACACCCCCCATTACGTCATGCTTCAGAAATGTGGAAAATGGTCCGTTTTCAAATGTTTTATTTTTGAACGTCAGTTCACATTTGTAGGTGGATCATCAGTGTTAGAGCTAAAATTAGCATGTTTAAAGTGATTTTCATGCTTCCAGGGGCTCTGGAAGTTAATTAAATACCATTTGGAGGCATTTAATGTTCGAGCAAAAACGGCTGATTTTCGACAAAAGAGATAACACCCCCCCATTACGTCATGCTTCAGAAATGTGGAAAATGGTCCGTTTTCAAATGTTTTATTTTTGAACGTCAGTTCACATTTGTAGGTGGATCATCAGTGTTAGAGCTAAAATTAGCATGTTTAAAGTGATTTTCATGCTTCCAGGGGCTCGGGAAGTGAAATAAATACCATTTGGAGGCATTTAATGTTCGAGCAAAAACGGCTGATTTTCGACAAAAGAGATAACACCCCCCCATTACGTCATGCTTCAGAAATGTGGAAAATGGTCCGTTTTCAAATGTTTTATTTTTGAACGTCAGTTCACATTTGTAGGTGGATCATCAGTGTTAGAGCTAAAATTAGCATGTTTAAAGTGATTTTCATGCTTCCAGGGGCCCAAAACACAAGATTTATGGAATGGTTAAAAGTGCATGAAAATGGCCAATTTACTCACTCTGAGTTCTCAAAAAGGGTTTCTTCACCCCGGGAAGTTAATTAAATACCATTTGGAGGCATTTAATGTTCGAGCAAAAACGGCTGATTTTCGACAAAAGAGATAACACCCCCCCATTACGTCATGCTTCAGAAATGTGGAAAATGGTCCGTTTTCAAATGTTTTATTTTTGAACGTCAGTTCACATTTTTAGGTGGATCATCAGTGTTAGAGCTAAAATTAGCATGTTTAAAGTGATTTTCATGCTTCCAGGGGCTCGGGAAGTTAATTAAATACCATTTGGAGGCATTTAATGTTCGAGCAAAAACGGCTGATTTTCGACAAAAGAGATAACACCCCCCATTACGTCATGCTTCAGAAATGTGGAAAATGGTCCGTTTTCAAATGTTTTATTTTTGAACAACAGTTCACATTTGTAGGTGGATCATCAGTGTTAGAGCTAAAATTAGCATGTTTAAAGTGATTTTCATGCTTCCAGGGGCTCGGGAAGTTAATTAAATACCATTTGGAGGCATTTAATGTTCGAGCAAAAACGGCTGATTTTCGACAAAAGAGATAACACCCCCATTACGTCATGCTTCAGAAATGTGGAAAATGGTCCGTTTTCAAATGTTTTATTTTTGAACGTCAGTTCACATTTGTAGGTGGATCATCAGTGTTAGAGCTAAAATTAGCATGTTTAAAGTGATTTTCATGCTTCCAGGGGCCCAAAACACAAGATTTATGGAATGGTTAAAAGTGCATGAAAATGGCCAATTTACTCACTCTGAGTTCTCAAAAATGGTTTCTTCACCCCGGGAAGTTAATTAAATACCATTTGGAGGCATTTAATGTTCGAGCAAAAACGGCTGATTTTCGACAAAAGAGATAACACCCCCCCATTACGTCATGCTTCAGAAATGTGGAAAATGGTCCGTTTTCAAATGTTTTATTTTTGAACGTCAGTTCACATTTGTAGGTGGATCATCAGTGTTAGAGCTAAAATTAGCATGTTTAAAGTGATTTTCATGCTTCCAGGGGCTCGGGAAGTTAATTAAATACCATTTGGAGGCATTTAATGTTCGAGCAAAAACGGCTGATTTTCGACAAAAGAGATAACACCCCCCCATTACGTCATGCTTCAGAAATGTGGAAAATGGTCCGTTTTCAAATGTTTTATTTTTGAACGTCAGTTCACATTTGTAGGTGGATCATCAGTGTTAGAGCTAAAATTAGCATGTTTAAAGTGATTTTCATGCTTCCAGGGGCCCAAAACACAAGATTTATGGAATGGTTAAAAGTGCATGAAAATGGCCAATTTACTCACTCTGAGTTCTCAAAAAGGGTTTCTTCACCCCGGGAAGTTAATTAAATACCATTTGGAGGCATTTAATGTTCGAGCAAAAACGGCTGATTTTCGACAAAAGAGATAACACCCCCCCATTACGTCATGCTTCAGAAATGTGGAAAATGGTCCGTTTTCAAATGTTTTATTTTTGAACGTCAGTTCACATTTGTAGGTGGAGCATCAGTGTTAGAGCTAAAATTAGCATGTTTAAAGTGATTTTCATGCTTCCAGGGGCTCGGGAAGTGAAATAAATACCATTTGGAGGCATTTAATGTTCGAGCAAAAACGGCTGATTTTCGACAAAAGAGATAACACCCCCCATTACGTCATGCTTCAGAAATGTGGAAAATGGTCCGTTTTCAAATGTTTTATTTTTGAACGTCAGTTCACATTTGTAGGTGGATCATCAGTGTTAGAGCTAAAATTAGCATGTTTAAAGTGATTTTCATGCTTCCAGGGGCTCGGGAAGTTAATTAAATACCATTTGGAGGCATTTAATGTTCGAGCAAAAACGGCTGATTTTCGACAAAAGAGATAACACCCCCCCATTACGTCATGCTTCAGAAATGTGGAAAATGGTCCGTTTTCAAATGTTTTATTTTTGAACGTCAGTTCACATTTGTAGGTGGATCATCAGTGTTAGAGCTAAAATTAGCATGTTTAAAGTGATTTTCATGCTTCCAGGGGCTCGGGAAGTGAAATAAATACCATTTGGAGGCATTTAATGTTCGAGCAAAAACGGCTGATTTTCGACAAAAGAGATAACACCCCCCATTACGTCATGCTTCAGAAATGTGGAAAATGGTCTGTTTTCAAATGTTTTATTTTTGAACGTCAGTTCACATTTGTAGGTGGATCATCAGTGTTAGAGCTAAAATTAGCATGTTTAAAGTGATTTTCATGCTTCCAGGGGCTCGGGAAGTTAATTAAATACCATTTGGAGGCAATTAATGTTCGAGCAAAAACGGCTGATTTTCGACAAAAGAGATAACACCCCCCCATTACGTCATGCTTCAGAAATGTGGAAAATGGTCCGTTTTCAAATGTTTTATTTTTGAACGTCAGTTCACATTTGTAGGTGGATCATCAGTGTTAGAGCTAAAATTAGCATGTTTAAAGTGATTTTCATGCTTCCAGGGGCTCGGGAAGTGAAATAAATACCATTTGGAGGCATTTAATGTTCGAGCAAAAACGGCTGATTTTCGACAAAAGAGATAACACCCCCCATTACGTCATGCTTCAGAAATGTGGAAAATGGTCCGTTTTCAAATGTTTTATTTTTGAACGTCATTTCACATTTGTAGGTGGATCATCAGTGTTAGAGCTAAAATTAGCATGTTTAAAGTGATTTTCATGCTTCCAGGGGCCCAAAACACAAGATTTATGGAATGGTTAAAAGTGCATGAAAATGGCCAATTTACTCACTCTGAGTTCTCAAAAAGGGTTTCTTCACCCCGGGAAGTTAATTAAATACCATTTGGAGGCATTTAATGTTCGAGCAAAAACGGCTGATTATCGACAAAAGAGATAACACCCCCCCATTACGTCATGCTTCAGAAATGTGGAAAATGGTCCGTTTTCAAATGTTTTATTTTTGAACGTCAGTTCACATTTGTAGGTGGATCATCAGTGTTAGAGCTAAATTTAGCATGTTTAAAGTGATTTTCATGCTTCCAGGGGCTCGGGAAGTTAATGAAATACCATTTGGAGGCATTTAATGTTCGAGCAAAAACGGCTGATTTTCGACAAAAGAGATAACACCCCCCCCCATTACGTCATGCTTCAGAAATGTGGAAAATGGTCCGTTTTCAAATGTTTTATTTTTGAACGTCAGTTCACATTTGTAGGTGGATCATCAGTGTTAGAGCTAAAATTAGCATGTTTAAAGTGATGTTCATGCTTCCAGGGGCTCGGGAAGTTAATTAAATACCATTTGGAGGCATTTAATGTTCGAGCAAAAACGGCTGATTTTCGACAAAAGAGATAACACCCCCCCATTACGTCATGCTTCAGAAATGTGGAAAATGGTCCGTTTTCAAATGTTTTATTTTTGAACGTCAGTTCACATTTGTAGGTGGATCATCAGTGTTAGAGCTAAAATTAGCATGTTTAAAGTGATTTTCATGCTTCCAGGGGCCCAAAACACAAGATTAATGGAATGGTTAAAAGTGCATAAAAAAGGCCAATTTACTCACTCTGAGTTCTCAAAAAGGGTTTTTTTCACCCCGGGAAGTGAAATAAATACCATTTGGAGGCATTTAATGTTCGAGCAAAAACAGCTGATTTTCGACAAAAGAGATAACACCCCCCCATTACGTCATGCTTCAGAAATGTGGAAAATGGTCCGTTTTCAAATGTTTTATTTTTGAACGTCAGTTCACATTTGTAGGTGGATCATCAGTGTTAGAGCTAAAATTAGCATGTTTAAAGTGATTTTCATGCTTCCAGGGGCCCAAAACACAAGATTTATGGAATGGTTAAAAGTGCATGAAAATGGCCAATTTACTCACTCTGAGTTCTCAAAAATGGTTTCTTCACCCCGGGAAGTTAATTAAATACCATTTGGAGGCATTTAATGTTCGAGCAAAAACGGCTGATTTTCGACAAAAGAGATAACACCCCCCCATTACGTCATGCTTCAGAAATGTGGAAAATGGTCCGTTTTCAAATGTTTTATTTTTGAACGTCAGTTCACATTTGTAGGTGGATCATCAGTGTTAGAGCTAAAATTAGCATGTTTAAAGTGATTTTCATGCTTCCAGGGGCTCGGGAAGTGAAATAAATACCATTTGGAGGCATTTAATGTTCGAGCAAAAACGGCTGATTTTCGACAAAAGAGATAACACCCCCCCCCATTACGTCATGCTTCAGAAATGTGGAAAATGGTCCGTTTTCAAATGTTTTATTTTTGAACGTCAGTTCACATTTGTAGGTGGATCATCAGTGTTAGAGCTAAAATTAGCATGTTTAAAGTGATTTTCATGCTTCCAGGGGCCCAAAACACAAGATTTATGGAATGGTTAAAAGTGCATGAAAATGGCCAATTTACTCACTCTGAGTTCTCAAAAAGGGTTTCTTCACCCCGGGAAGTTAATTAAATACCATTTGGAGGCATTTAATGTTCGAGCAAAAACGGCTGATTTTCGACAAAAGAGATAACACCCCCCCATTACGTCATGCTTCAGAAATGTGGAAAATGGTCCGTTTTCAAATGTTTTATTTTTGAACGTCAGTTCACATTTGTAGGTGGATCATCAGTGTTAGAGCTAAAATTAGCATGTTTAAAGTGATTTTCATGCTTCCAGGGGCTCGGGAAGTTAATTAAATACCATTTGGAGGCATTTAATGTTCGAGCAAAAACGGCTGATTTTCGACAAAAGAGATAACAACCCCCATTACGTCATGCTTCAGAAATGTGGAAAATGGTCCGTTTTCAAATGTTTTATTTTTGAACGTCAGTTCACATTTGTAGGTGGATCATCAGTGTTAGAGCTAAAATTTGCATGTTTAAAGTGATTTTCATGCTTCCAGGGGCTCGGGAAGTTAATTAAATACCATTTGGAGGCATTTAATGTTCGAGCAAAAACGGCTGATTTTCGACAAAAGAGATAACACCCCCCCATTACGTCATGCTTCAGAAATGTGGAAAATGGTCCGTTTTCAAATGTTTTATTTTTGAACGTCAGTTCACATTTGTAGGTGGATCATCAGTGTTAGAGCTAAAATTAGCATGTTTAAAGTGATTTTCATGCTTCCAGGGGCCCAAAACACAAGATTAATGGAATGGTTAAAAGTGCATGAAAATGGCCAATTTACTCACTCTGAGTTCTCAAAAAGGGTTTCTTCACCCCGGGAAGTGAAATAAATACCATTTGGAGGCATTTAATGTTCGAGCAAAAACAGCTGATTTTCGACAAAAGAGATAACACCCCCCCATTACGTCATGCTTCAGAAATGTGGAAAATGGTCCGTTTTCAAATGTTTTATTTTTGAACGTCAGTTCACATTTGTAGGTGGATCATCAGTGTAAGAGCTAAAATTAGCATGTTTAAAGTGATTTTCATGCTTCCAGGGGCCCAAAACACAAGATTTATGGAATGGTTAAAAGTGCATGAAAATGGCCAATTTACTCACTCTGAGTTCTCAAAAAGGGTTTCTTCACCCCGGGAAGTTAATTAAATACCATTTGGAGGCATTTAATGTTCGAGCAAAAACGGCTGATTTTCGACAAAAGAGATAACACCCCCCCATTACGTCATGCTTCAGAAATGTGGAAAATGGTCCATTTTCAAATGTTTTATTTTTGAACGTCAGTTCACATTTGTAGGTGGATCATCAGTGTTAGAGCTAAAATTAGCATGTTTAAAGTGATTTTCATGCTTCCAGGGGCTCGGGAAGTTAATTAAATACCATTTGGAGGCATTTAATGTTCGAGCAAAAACGGCTGATTTTCGACAAAAGAGATAACACCCCCCCATTACGTCATGCTTCAGAAATGTGGAAAATGGTCCGTTTTCAAATGTTTTATTTTTGAACGTCAGTTCACATTTGTAGGTGGATCATCAGTGTTAGAGCTAAAATTAGCATGTTTAAAGTGATTTTCATGCTTCCAGGGGCTCGGGAAGTTAATTAAATACCATTTGGAGGCATTTAATGTTCGAGCAAAAACGGCTGATTTTCGACAAAAGAGATAACACCCCCCCATTACGTCATGCTTCAGAAATGTGGAAAATGGTCCGTTTTCAAATGTTTTATTTTTGAACGTCAATTCACATTTGTAGGTGGATCATCAGTGTTAGAGCTAAAATTAGCATGTTTAAAGTGATTTTCATGCTTCCAGGGGCCCAAAACACAAGATTAATGGAATGGTTAAAAGTGCATGAAAATGGCCAATTTACTCACTCTGAGTTCTCAAAAAGGGTTTCTTCACCCCGGGAAGTGAAATAAATACCATTTGGAGGCATTTAATGTTCGAGCAAAAACAGCTGATTTTCGACAAAAGAGATAACACCCCCCCATTACGTCATGCTTCAGAAATCTGGAAAATGGTCCGTTTTCAAATGTTTTATTTTTGAACGTCAGTTCACATTTGTAGGTGGATCATCAGTGTTAGAGCTAAAATTAGCATGTTTAATGTGATTTTCATGCTTCCAGGGGCCCAAAACACAAGATTTATGGAATGGTTAAAAGTGCATGGAAATGGCCAATTTACTCACTCTGAGTTCTCAAAAATGGTTTCTTCACCCCGGGAAGTTAATTAAATACCATTTGGAGGCATTTAATGTTCGAGCAAAAACGGCTGATTTTCGACAAAAGAGATAACACCCACCCATTACGTCATGCTTCAGAAATGTGGAAAATGGTCCGTTTTCAAATGTTTTATTTTTGAACGTCAGTTCACATTTGTAGGTGGATCATCAGTGTTAGAGCTAAAATTAGCATGTTTAAAGTGATTTTCATGCTTCCAGGGGCTCGGGAAGTTAATTAAATACCATTTGGAGGCATTTAATGTTCGAGCAAAAACGGCTGATTTTCGACAAAAGAGATAACACCCCCCATTACGTCATGCTTCAGAAATGTGGAAAATGGTCCGTTTTCAAATGTTTTATTTTTGAACGTCAGTTCACATTTGTAGGTGGATCATCAGTGTTAGAGCTAAAATTAGCATGTTTAAAGTGATTTTCATGCTTCCAGGGGCTCGGGAAGTGAAATAAATACCATTTGGAGGCATTTAATGTTCGAGCAAAAACGGCTGATTTTCGACAAAAGAGATAACACCCCCCCATTACGTCATGCTTCAGAAATGTGGAAAATGGTCCGTTTTCAAATGTTTTATTTTTGAACGTCAGTTCACATTTGTAGGTGGATCATCAGTGTTAGAGCTAAAATTAGCATGTTTAAAGTGATTTTCATGCTTCCAGGGGCTCGGGAAGTGAAATAAATACCATTTGGAGGCATTTAATGTTCGAGCAAAAACGGCTGATTCTCGACAAAAGAGATAACACCCCCCCATTACGTCATGCTTCAGAAATGTGGAAAATGGTCCGTTTTCAAATGTTTTATTTTTGAACGTCAGTTCACATTTGTAGGTGGATCATCAATGTTAGAGCTAAAATTAGCATGTTTAAAGTGATTTTCATGCTTCCAGGGGCCCAAAACACAAGATTTATGGAATGGTTAAAAGTGCATGAAAATGGCCAATTTACTCACTCTGAGTTCTCAAAAAGGGTTTCTTCACCCCGGGAAGTTAATTAAATACCATTTGGAGGCATTTAATGTTCGAGCAAAAACGGCTGATTTTCGACAAAAGAGATAACACCCCCCCATTACGTCATGCTTCAGAAATGTGGAAAATGGTCCGTTTTCAAATGTTTTATTTTTGAACGTCAGTTCACAATTGCAGGTAGATCATCAGTGTTAGAGCTAAAATTAGCATGTTTAAAGTGATTTTCATGCTTCCAGGGGCTCGGGAAGTTAATTAAATACCATTTGGAGGCATTTAATGTTCGAGCAAAAACGGCTGATTTTCGACAAAAGAGATAACACCCCCCCATTACGTCATGCTTCAGAAATGTGGAAAATGGTCCGTTTTCAAATGTTTTATTTTTGAACGTCAGTTCACATTTGTAGGTGGATCATCAGTGTTAGAGCTAAAATTAGCATGTTTAAAGTGATTTTCATGCTTCCAGGGGCTCGGGAAGTGAAATAAATACCATTTGGAGGCATTTAATGTTCGAGCAAAAACGGCTGATTTTCGACAAAAGAGATAACACCCCCCCATTACGTCATGCTTCAGAAATGTGGAAAATGGTCCGTTTTCAAATGTTTTATTTTTGAACGTCAGTTCACATTTGTAGGTGGATCATCAGTGTTAGAGCTAAAATTAGCATGTTTAAAGTGATTTTCATGCTTCCAGGGGCCCAAAACACAAGATTAATGGAATGGTTAAAAGTGCATGAAAATGGCCAATTTACTCACTCTGAGTTCTCAAAAAGGGTTTCTTCACCCCGGGAAGTTAATTAAATACCATTTGGAGGCATTTAATGTTCGAGCAAAAACGGCTGATTTTCGACAAAAGAGATAACACCCCCCCATTACGTCATGCTTCAGAAATGTGGAAAATGGTCCGTTTTCAAATGTTTTATTTTTGAACGTCAGTTCACATTTGTAGGTGGATCATCAGTGTTAGAGCTAAAATTAGCATGTTTAAAGTGATTTTCATGCTTCCAGGGGCTTGGGAAGTGAAATAAATACCATTTGGAGGCATTTAATGTTCGAGCAAAAACGGCTGATTTTCGACAAAAGAGATAACACCCCCCATTACGTCATGCTTCAGAAATGTGGAAAATGGTCCGTTTTCAAATGTTTTATTTTTGAACGTCAGTTCACATTTGTAGGTGGATCATCAGTGTTAGAGCTAAAATTAGCATGTTTAAAGTGATTTTCATGCTTCCAGGGGCTCTGGAAGTTAATTAAATACCATTTGGAGGCATTTAATGTTCGAGCAAAAACGGCTGATTTTCGACAAAAGAGATAACACCCCCCCATTACGTCATGCTTCAGAAATGTGGAAAATGGTCCGTTTTCAAATGTTTTATTTTTGAACGTCAGTTCACATTTGTAGGTGGATCATCAGTGTTAGAGCTAAAATTAGCATGTTTAAAGTGATTTTCATGCTTCCAGGGGCTCGGGAAGTGAAATAAATACCATTTGGAGGCATTTAATGTTCGAGCAAAAACGGCTGATTTTCGACAAAAGAGATAACACCCCCCCATTACGTCATGCTTCAGAAATGTGGAAAATGGTCCGTTTTCAAATGTTTTATTTTTGAACGTCAGTTCACATTTGTAGGTGGATCATCAGTGTTAGAGCTAAAATTAGCATGTTTAAAGTGATTTTCATGCTTCCAGGGGCCCAAAACACAAGATTTATGGAATGGTTAAAAGTGCATGAAAATGGCCAATTTACTCACTCTGAGTTCTCAAAAAGGGTTTCTTCACCCCGGGAAGTTAATTAAATACCATTTGGAGGCATTTAATGTTCGAGCAAAAACGGCTGATTTTCGACAAAAGAGATAACACCCCCCCATTACGTCATGCTTCAGAAATGTGGAAAATGGTCCGTTTTCAAATGTTTTATTTTTGAACGTCAGTTCACATTTTTAGGTGGATCATCAGTGTTAGAGCTAAAATTAGCATGTTTAAAGTGATTTTCATGCTTCCAGGGGCTCGGGAAGTTAATTAAATACCATTTGGAGGCATTTAATGTTCGAGCAAAAACGGCTGATTTTCGACAAAAGAGATAACACCCCCCATTACGTCATGCTTCAGAAATGTGGAAAATGGTCCGTTTTCAAATGTTTTATTTTTGAACAACAGTTCACATTTGTAGGTGGATCATCAGTGTTAGAGCTAAAATTAGCATGTTTAAAGTGATTTTCATGCTTCCAGGGGCTCGGGAAGTTAATTAAATACCATTTGGAGGCATTTAATGTTCGAGCAAAAACGGCTGATTTTCGACAAAAGAGATAACACCCCCCATTACGTCATGCTTCAGAAATGTGGAAAATGGTCCGTTTTCAAATGTTTTATTTTTGAACGTCAGTTCACATTTGTAGGTGGATCATCAGTGTTAGAGCTAAAATTAGCATGTTTAAAGTGATTTTCATGCTTCCAGGGGCCCAAAACACAAGATTTATGGAATGGTTAAAAGTGCATGAAAATGGCCAATTTACTCACTCTGAGTTCTCAAAAATGGTTTCTTCACCCCGGGAAGTTAATTAAATACCATTTGGAGGCATTTAATGTTCGAGCAAAAACGGCTGATTTTCGACAAAAGAGATAACACCCCCCCATTACGTCATGCTTCAGAAATGTGGAAAATGGTCCGTTTTCAAATGTTTTATTTTTGAACGTCAGTTCACATTTGTAGGTGGATCATCAGTGTTAGAGCTAAAATTAGCATGTTTAAAGTGATTTTCATGCTTCCAGGGGCTCGGGAAGTTAATTAAATACCATTTGGAGGCATTTAATGTTCGAGCAAAAACGGCTGATTTTCGACAAAAGAGATAACACCCCCCCATTACGTCATGCTTCAGAAATGTGGAAAATGGTCCGTTTTCAAATGTTTTATTTTTGAACGTCAGTTCACATTTGTAGGTGGATCATCAGTGTTAGAGCTAAAATTAGCATGTTTAAAGTGATTTTCATGCTTCCAGGGGCCCAAAACACAAGATTTATGGAATGGTTAAAAGTGCATGAAAATGGCCAATTTACTCACTCTGAGTTCTCAAAAAGGGTTTCTTCACCCCGGGAAGTTAATTAAATACCATTTGGAGGCATTTAATGTTCGAGCAAAAACGGCTGATTTTCGACAAAAGAGATAACACCCCCCCATTACGTCATGCTTCAGAAATGTGGAAAATGGTCCGTTTTCAAATGTTTTATTTTTGAACGTCAGTTCACATTTGTAGGTGGAGCATCAGTGTTAGAGCTAAAATTAGCATGTTTAAAGTGATTTTCATGCTTCCAGGGGCTCGGGAAGTGAAATAAATACCATTTGGAGGCATTTAATGTTCGAGCAAAAACGGCTGATTTTCGACAAAAGAGATAACACCCCCCATTACGTCATGCTTCAGAAATGTGGAAAATGGTCCGTTTTCAAATGTTTTATTTTTGAACGTCAGTTCACATTTGTAGGTGGATCATCAGTGTTAGAGCTAAAATTAGCATGTTTAAAGTGATTTTCATGCTTCCAGGGGCTCGGGAAGTTAATTAAATACCATTTGGAGGCATTTAATGTTCGAGCAAAAACGGCTGATTTTCGACAAAAGAGATAACACCCCCCCATTACGTCATGCTTCAGAAATGTGGAAAATGGTCCGTTTTCAAATGTTTTATTTTTGAACGTCAGTTCACATTTGTAGGTGGATCATCAGTGTTAGAGCTAAAATTAGCATGTTTAAAGTGATTTTCATGCTTCCAGGGGCTCGGGAAGTGAAATAAATACCATTTGGAGGCATTTAATGTTCGAGCAAAAACGGCTGATTTTCGACAAAAGAGATAACACCCCCCATTACGTCATGCTTCAGAAATGTGGAAAATGGTCTGTTTTCAAATGTTTTATTTTTGAACGTCAGTTCACATTTGTAGGTGGATCATCAGTGTTAGAGCTAAAATTAGCATGTTTAAAGTGATTTTCATGCTTCCAGGGGCTCGGGAAGTTAATTAAATACCATTTGGAGGCAATTAATGTTCGAGCAAAAACGGCTGATTTTCGACAAAAGAGATAACACCCCCCCATTACGTCATGCTTCAGAAATGTGGAAAATGGTCCGTTTTCAAATGTTTTATTTTTGAACGTCAGTTCACATTTGTAGGTGGATCATCAGTGTTAGAGCTAAAATTAGCATGTTTAAAGTGATTTTCATGCTTCCAGGGGCTCGGGAAGTGAAATAAATACCATTTGGAGGCATTTAATGTTCGAGCAAAAACGGCTGATTTTCGACAAAAGAGATAACACCCCCCATTACGTCATGCTTCAGAAATGTGGAAAATGGTCCGTTTTCAAATGTTTTATTTTTGAACGTCATTTCACATTTGTAGGTGGATCATCAGTGTTAGAGCTAAAATTAGCATGTTTAAAGTGATTTTCATGCTTCCAGGGGCCCAAAACACAAGATTTATGGAATGGTTAAAAGTGCATGAAAATGGCCAATTTACTCACTCTGAGTTCTCAAAAAGGGTTTCTTCACCCCGGGAAGTTAATTAAATACCATTTGGAGGCATTTAATGTTCGAGCAAAAACGGCTGATTATCGACAAAAGAGATAACACCCCCCCATTACGTCATGCTTCAGAAATGTGGAAAATGGTCCGTTTTCAAATGTTTTATTTTTGAACGTCAGTTCACATTTGTAGGTGGATCATCAGTGTTAGAGCTAAATTTAGCATGTTTAAAGTGATTTTCATGCTTCCAGGGGCTCGGGAAGTTAATGAAATACCATTTGGAGGCATTTAATGTTCGAGCAAAAACGGCTGATTTTCGACAAAAGAGATAACACCCCCCCCCATTACGTCATGCTTCAGAAATGTGGAAAATGGTCCGTTTTCAAATGTTTTATTTTTGAACGTCAGTTCACATTTGTAGGTGGATCATCAGTGTTAGAGCTAAAATTAGCATGTTTAAAGTGATGTTCATGCTTCCAGGGGCTCGGGAAGTTAATTAAATACCATTTGGAGGCATTTAATGTTCGAGCAAAAACGGCTGATTTTCGACAAAAGAGATAACACCCCCCCATTACGTCATGCTTCAGAAATGTGGAAAATGGTCCGTTTTCAAATGTTTTATTTTTGAACGTCAGTTCACATTTGTAGGTGGATCATCAGTGTTAGAGCTAAAATTAGCATGTTTAAAGTGATTTTCATGCTTCCAGGGGCCCAAAACACAAGATTAATGGAATGGTTAAAAGTGCATAAAAAAGGCCAATTTACTCACTCTGAGTTCTCAAAAAGGGTTTTTTTCACCCCGGGAAGTGAAATAAATACCATTTGGAGGCATTTAATGTTCGAGCAAAAACAGCTGATTTTCGACAAAAGAGATAACACCCCCCCATTACGTCATGCTTCAGAAATGTGGAAAATGGTCCGTTTTCAAATGTTTTATTTTTGAACGTCAGTTCACATTTGTAGGTGGATCATCAGTGTTAGAGCTAAAATTAGCATGTTTAAAGTGATTTTCATGCTTCCAGGGGCCCAAAACACAAGATTTATGGAATGGTTAAAAGTGCATGAAAATGGCCAATTTACTCACTCTGAGTTCTCAAAAATGGTTTCTTCACCCCGGGAAGTTAATTAAATACCATTTGGAGGCATTTAATGTTCGAGCAAAAACGGCTGATTTTCGACAAAAGAGATAACACCCCCCCATTACGTCATGCTTCAGAAATGTGGAAAATGGTCCGTTTTCAAATGTTTTATTTTTGAACGTCAGTTCACATTTGTAGGTGGATCATCAGTGTTAGAGCTAAAATTAGCATGTTTAAAGTGATTTTCATGCTTCCAGGGGCTCGGGAAGTGAAATAAATACCATTTGGAGGCATTTAATGTTCGAGCAAAAACGGCTGATTTTCGACAAAAGAGATAACACCCCCCCCCATTACGTCATGCTTCAGAAATGTGGAAAATGGTCCGTTTTCAAATGTTTTATTTTTGAACGTCAGTTCACATTTGTAGGTGGATCATCAGTGTTAGAGCTAAAATTAGCATGTTTAAAGTGATTTTCATGCTTCCAGGGGCCCAAAACACAAGATTTATGGAATGGTTAAAAGTGCATGAAAATGGCCAATTTACTCACTCTGAGTTCTCAAAAAGGGTTTCTTCACCCCGGGAAGTTAATTAAATACCATTTGGAGGCATTTAATGTTCGAGCAAAAACGGCTGATTTTCGACAAAAGAGATAACACCCCCCCATTACGTCATGCTTCAGAAATGTGGAAAATGGTCCGTTTTCAAATGTTTTATTTTTGAACGTCAGTTCACATTTGTAGGTGGATCATCAGTGTTAGAGCTAAAATTAGCATGTTTAAAGTGATTTTCATGCTTCCAGGGGCTCGGGAAGTTAATTAAATACCATTTGGAGGCATTTAATGTTCGAGCAAAAACGGCTGATTTTCGACAAAAGAGATAACAACCCCCATTACGTCATGCTTCAGAAATGTGGAAAATGGTCCGTTTTCAAATGTTTTATTTTTGAACGTCAGTTCACATTTGTAGGTGGATCATCAGTGTTAGAGCTAAAATTTGCATGTTTAAAGTGATTTTCATGCTTCCAGGGGCTCGGGAAGTTAATTAAATACCATTTGGAGGCATTTAATGTTCGAGCAAAAACGGCTGATTTTCGACAAAAGAGATAACACCCCCCCATTACGTCATGCTTCAGAAATGTGGAAAATGGTCCGTTTTCAAATGTTTTATTTTTGAACGTCAGTTCACATTTGTAGGTGGATCATCAGTGTTAGAGCTAAAATTAGCATGTTTAAAGTGATTTTCATGCTTCCAGGGGCCCAAAACACAAGATTAATGGAATGGTTAAAAGTGCATGAAAATGGCCAATTTACTCACTCTGAGTTCTCAAAAAGGGTTTCTTCACCCCGGGAAGTGAAATAAATACCATTTGGAGGCATTTAATGTTCGAGCAAAAACAGCTGATTTTCGACAAAAGAGATAACACCCCCCCATTACGTCATGCTTCAGAAATGTGGAAAATGGTCCGTTTTCAAATGTTTTATTTTTGAACGTCAGTTCACATTTGTAGGTGGATCATCAGTGTAAGAGCTAAAATTAGCATGTTTAAAGTGATTTTCATGCTTCCAGGGGCCCAAAACACAAGATTTATGGAATGGTTAAAAGTGCATGAAAATGGCCAATTTACTCACTCTGAGTTCTCAAAAAGGGTTTCTTCACCCCGGGAAGTTAATTAAATACCATTTGGAGGCATTTAATGTTCGAGCAAAAACGGCTGATTTTCGACAAAAGAGATAACACCCCCCCATTACGTCATGCTTCAGAAATGTGGAAAATGGTCCATTTTCAAATGTTTTATTTTTGAACGTCAGTTCACATTTGTAGGTGGATCATCAGTGTTAGAGCTAAAATTAGCATGTTTAAAGTGATTTTCATGCTTCCAGGGGCTCGGGAAGTTAATTAAATACCATTTGGAGGCATTTAATGTTCGAGCAAAAACGGCTGATTTTCGACAAAAGAGATAACACCCCCCCATTACGTCATGCTTCAGAAATGTGGAAAATGGTCCGTTTTCAAATGTTTTATTTTTGAACGTCAGTTCACATTTGTAGGTGGATCATCAGTGTTAGAGCTAAAATTAGCATGTTTAAAGTGATTTTCATGCTTCCAGGGGCTCGGGAAGTTAATTAAATACCATTTGGAGGCATTTAATGTTCGAGCAAAAACGGCTGATTTTCGACAAAAGAGATAACACCCCCCCATTACGTCATGCTTCAGAAATGTGGAAAATGGTCCGTTTTCAAATGTTTTATTTTTGAACGTCAATTCACATTTGTAGGTGGATCATCAGTGTTAGAGCTAAAATTAGCATGTTTAAAGTGATTTTCATGCTTCCAGGGGCCCAAAACACAAGATTAATGGAATGGTTAAAAGTGCATGAAAATGGCCAATTTACTCACTCTGAGTTCTCAAAAAGGGTTTCTTCACCCCGGGAAGTGAAATAAATACCATTTGGAGGCATTTAATGTTCGAGCAAAAACAGCTGATTTTCGACAAAAGAGATAACACCCCCCCATTACGTCATGCTTCAGAAATCTGGAAAATGGTCCGTTTTCAAATGTTTTATTTTTGAACGTCAGTTCACATTTGTAGGTGGATCATCAGTGTTAGAGCTAAAATTAGCATGTTTAATGTGATTTTCATGCTTCCAGGGGCCCAAAACACAAGATTTATGGAATGGTTAAAAGTGCATGGAAATGGCCAATTTACTCACTCTGAGTTCTCAAAAATGGTTTCTTCACCCCGGGAAGTTAATTAAATACCATTTGGAGGCATTTAATGTTCGAGCAAAAACGGCTGATTTTCGACAAAAGAGATAACACCCACCCATTACGTCATGCTTCAGAAATGTGGAAAATGGTCCGTTTTCAAATGTTTTATTTTTGAACGTCAGTTCACATTTGTAGGTGGATCATCAGTGTTAGAGCTAAAATTAGCATGTTTAAAGTGATTTTCATGCTTCCAGGGGCTCGGGAAGTTAATTAAATACCATTTGGAGGCATTTAATGTTCGAGCAAAAACGGCTGATTTTCGACAAAAGAGATAACACCCCCCATTACGTCATGCTTCAGAAATGTGGAAAATGGTCCGTTTTCAAATGTTTTATTTTTGAACGTCAGTTCACATTTGTAGGTGGATCATCAGTGTTAGAGCTAAAATTAGCATGTTTAAAGTGATTTTCATGCTTCCAGGGGCTCGGGAAGTGAAATAAATACCATTTGGAGGCATTTAATGTTCGAGCAAAAACGGCTGATTTTCGACAAAAGAGATAACACCCCCCCATTACGTCATGCTTCAGAAATGTGGAAAATGGTCCGTTTTCAAATGTTTTATTTTTGAACGTCAGTTCACATTTGTAGGTGGATCATCAGTGTTAGAGCTAAAATTAGCATGTTTAAAGTGATTTTCATGCTTCCAGGGGCCCAAAACACAAGATTAATGGAATGGTTAAAAGTGCATGAAAATGGCCAATTTACTCACTCTGAGTTCTCAAAAAGGGTTTCTTCACCCCGGGAAGTGAAATAAATACCATTTGGAGGCATTTAATGTTCGAGCAAAAACAGCTGATTTTCGACAAAAGAGATAACACCCCCCCATTACGTCATGCTTCAGAAATGTGGAAAATGGTCCGTTTTCAAATGTTTTATTTTTGAACGTCAGTTCACATTTGTAGGTGGATCATCAGTGTTAGAGCTAAAATTAGCATGTTTAAAGTGATTTTCATGCTTCCAGGGGCTCGGGAAGTTAATTAAATACCATTTGGAGGCATTTAATGTTCGAGCAAAAACGGCTGATTTTCGACAAAAGAGATAACACCCCCCCATTACGTCATGCTTCAGAAATGTGGAAAATGGTCCGTTTTCAAATGTTTTATTTTTGAACGTCAGTTCACATTTGTAGGTGGATCATCAGTGTTAGAGCTAAAATTAGCATGTTTAAAGTGATTTTCATGCTTCCAGGGGCCCAAAACACAAGATTTATGGAATGGTTAAAAGTGCATGAAAATGGCCAATTTACTCACTCTGAGTTCTCAAAAAGGGTTTCTTCACCCCGGGAAGTTAATTAAATACCATTTGGAGGCATTTAATGTTCGAGCAAAAACGGCTGATTTTCGACAAAAGAGATAACACCCCCCCATTACGTCATGCTTCAGAAATGTGGAAAATGGTCCATTTTCAAATGTTTTATTTTTGAACGTCAGTTCACATTTGTAGGTGGATCATCAGTGTTAGAGCTAAAATTAGCATGTTTAAAGTGATTTTCATGCTTCCAGGGGCTCGGGAAGTTAATTAAATACCATTTGGAGGCATTTAATGTTCGAGCAAAAACGGCTGATTTTCGACAAAAGAGATAACACCCCCCCATTACGTCATGCTTCAGAAATGTGGAAAATGGTCCGTTTTCAAATGTTTTATTTTTGAACGTCAATTCACATTTGTAGGTGGATCATCAGTGTTAGAGCTAAAATTAGCATGTTTAAAGTGATTTTCATGCTTCCAGGGGCCCAAAACACAAGATTAATGGAATGGTTAAAAGTGCATGAAAATGGCCAATTTACTCACTCTGAGTTCTCAAAAAGGGTTTCTTCACCCCGGGAAGTGAAATAAATACCATTTGGAGGCATTTAATGTTCGAGCAAAAACAGCTGATTTTCGACAAAAGAGATAACACCCCCCCATTACGTCATGCTTCAGAAATCTGGAAAATGGTCCGTTTTCAAATGTTTTATTTTTGAACGTCAGTTCACATTTGTAGGTGGATCATCAGTGTTAGAGCTAAAATTAGCATGTTTAATGTGATTTTCATGCTTCCAGGGGCCCAAAACACAAGATTTATGGAATGGTTAAAAGTGCATGAAAATGGCCAATTTACTCACTCTGAGTTCTCAAAAATGGTTTCTTCACCCCGGGAAGTTAATTAAATACCATTTGGAGGCATTTAATGTTCGAGCAAAAACGGCTGATTTTCGACAAAAGAGATAACACCCACCCATTACGTCATGCTTCAGAAATGTGGAAAATGGTCCGTTTTCAAATGTTTTATTTTTGAACGTCAGTTCACATTTGTAGGTGGATCATCAGTGTTAGAGCTAAAATTAGCATGTTTAAAGTGATTTTCATGCTTCCAGGGGCTCGGGAAGTTAATTAAATACCATTTGGAGGCATTTAATGTTCGAGCAAAAACGGCTGATTTTCGACAAAAGAGATAACACCCCCCCATTACGTCATGCTTCAGAAATGTGGAAAATGGTCCATTTTCAAATGTTTTATTTTTGAACGTCAGTTCACATTTGTAGGTGGATCATCAGTGTTAGAGCTAAAATTAGCATGTTTAAAGTGATTTTCATGCTTCCAGGGGCTCGGGAAGTGAAATAAATACCATTTGGAGGCATTTAATGTTCGAGCAAAAACGGCTGATTTTCGACAAAAGAGATAACACCCCCCCCATTACGTCATGCTTCAGAAATGTGGAAAATGGTCCGTTTTCAAATGTTTTATTTTTGAACGTCAGTTCACATTTGTAGGTGGATCATCAGTGTTAGAGCTAAAATTAGCATGTTTAAAGTGATGTTCATGCTTCCAGGGGCTCGGGAAGTTAATTAAATACCATTTGGAGGCATTTAATGTTCGAGCAAAAACGGCTGATTTTCGACAAAAGAGATAACACCCCCCCATTACGTCATGCTTCAGAAATGTGGAAAATGGTCCGTTTTCAAATGTTTTATTTTTGAACGTCAGTTCACATTTGTAGGTGGATCATCAGTGTTAGAGCTAAAATTAGCATGTTTAAAGTGATTTTCATGCTTCCAGGGGCCCAAAACACAAGATTAATGGAATGGTTAAAAGTGCATGAAAATGGCCAATTTACTCACTCTGAGATCTCAAAAAGGGTTTTTTTCACCCCGGGAAGTGAAATAAATACCATTTGGAGGCATTTAATGTTCGAGCAAAAACAGCTGATTTTCGACAAAAGAGATAACACCCCCCCATTACGTCATGCTTCAGAAATGTGGAAAATGGTCCGTTTTCAAATGTTTTATTTTTGAACGTCAGTTCACATTTGTAGGTGGATCATCAGTGTTAGAGCTAAAATTAGCATGTTTAAAGTGATTTTCATGCTTCCAGGGGCCCAAAACACAAGATTAATGGAATGGTTAAAAGTGCATGAAAATGGCCAATTTACTCACTCTGAGATCTCAAAAAGGGTTTTTTTCACCCCGGGAAGTGAAATAAATACCATTTGGAGGCATTTAATGTTCGAGCAAAAACAGCTGATTTTCGACAAAAGAGATAACACCCCCCCATTACGTCATGCTTCAGAAATCTGGAAAATGGTCCGTTTTCAAATGTTTTATTTTTGAACGTCAGTTCACATTTGTAGGTGGATCATCAGTGTTAGAGCTAAAATTAGCATGTTTAATGTGATTTTCATGCTTCCAGGGGCCCAAAACACAAGATTTATGGAATGGTTAAAAGTGCATGAAAATGGCCAATTTACTCACTCTGAGTTCTCAAAAATGGTTTCTTCACCCCGGGAAGTTAATTAAATACCATTTGGAGGCATTTAATGTTCGAGCAAAAACGGCTGATTTTCGACAAAAGAGATAACACCCACCCATTACGTCATGCTTCAGAAATGTGGAAAATGGTCCGTTTTCAAATGTTTTATTTTTGAACGTCAGTTCACATTTGTAGGTGGATCATCAGTGTTAGAGCTAAAATTAGCATGTTTAAAGTGATTTTCATGCTTCCAGGGGCTCGGGAAGTTAATTAAATACCATTTGGAGGCATTTAATGTTCGAGCAAAAACGGCTGATTTTCGACAAAAGAGATAACACCCCCCCATTACGTCATGCTTCAGAAATGTGGAAAATGGTCCATTTTCAAATGTTTTATTTTTGAACGTCAGTTCACATTTGTAGGTGGATCATCAGTGTTAGAGCTAAAATTAGCATGTTTAAAGTGATTTTCATGCTTCCAGGGGCTCGGGAAGTGAAATAAATACCATTTGGAGGCATTTAATGTTCGAGCAAAAATGGCTGATTTTCGACAAAAGAGATAACACCCCCCCCCATTACGTCATGCTTCAGAAATGTGGAAAATGGTCCGTTTTCAAATGTTTTATTTTTGAACGTCAGTTCACATTTGTAGGTGGATCGTCAGTGTTAGAGCTAAAATTAGCATGTTTAAAGTGATTTTCATGCTTCCAGGGGCCCAAAACACAAGATTTATGGAATGGTTAAAAGTGCATGAAAATGGCCAATTTACTCACTCTGAGTTCTCAAAAATGGTTTCTTCACCCCGGGAAGTTAATTAAATACCATTTGGAGGCATTTAATGTTCGAGCAAAAACGGCTGATTTTCGACAAAAGAGATAACACCCCCCCATTACGTCATGCTTCAGAAATGTGGAAAATGGTCCGTTTTCAAATGTTTTATTTTTGAACGTCAGTTCACATTTGTAGGTGGATCATCAGTGTTAGAGCTAAAATTAGCATGTTTAAAGTGATTTTCATGCTTCCAGGGGCTCGGGAAGTTAATTAAATACCATTTGGAGGCATTTAATGTTCGAGCAAAAACGGCTGATTTTCGACAAAAGAGATAACACCCCCCCATTACGTCATGCTTCAGAAATGTGGAAAATGGTCCGTTTTCAAATGTTTTATTTTTGAACGTCAGTTCTCATTTGTAGGTGGATCATCAGTGTTAGAGCTAAAATTAGCATGTTTAAAGTGATTTTCATGCTTCCAGGGGCTCGGGAAGTTAATTAAATACCATTTGGAGGCATTTAATGTTCGAGCAAAAACGGCTGATTTTCGACAAAAGAGATAACACCCCCCCATTACGTCATGCTTCAGAAATGTGGAAAATGGTCCGTTTTCAAATGTTTTATTTTTGAACGTCAGTTCACATTTGTAGGTGGATCATCAGTGTTAGAGCTAAAATTAGCATGTTTAAAGTGATTTTCATGCTTCCAGGGGCCCAAAACACAAGATTTATGGAATGGTTAAAAGTGCATGAAAATGGCCAATTTACTCACTCTGAGTTCTCAAAAAGGGTTTCTTCACCCCGGGAAGTTAATTAAATACCATTTGGAGGCATTTAATGTTCGAGCAAAAACGGCTGATTTTCGACAAAAGAGATAACACCCCCCCCATTACGTCATGCTTCAGAAATGTGGAAAATGGTCCGTTTTCAAATGTTTTATTTTTGAACGTCAGTTCACATTTTTAGGTGGATCATCAGTGTTAGAGCTAAAATTAGCATGTTTAAAGTGATTTTCATGCTTCCAGGGGCTCGGGAAGTTAATTAAATACCATTTGGAGGCATTTAATGTTCGAGCAAAAACGGCTGATTTTCGACAAAAGAGATAACACCCCCCCATTACGTCATGCTTCAGAAATGTGGAAAATGGTCCGTTTTCAAATGTTTTATTTTTGAACAACAGTTCACATTTGTAGGTGGATCATCATTGTTAGAGCTAAAATTAGCATGTTTAAAGTGATTTTCACGCTTCCAGGGGCTCGGGAAGTTAATTAAATACCATTTGGAGGCATTTAATGTTCGAGCAAAAACGGCTGATTTTCGACAAAAGAGATAACACCCCCCATTACGTCATGCTTCAGAAATGTGGAAAATGGTCCGTTTTCAAATGTTTTATTTTTGAACGTCAGTTCACATTTGTAGGTGGATCATCAGTGTTAGAGCTAAAATTAGCATGTTTAAAGTGATTTTCATGCTTCCAGGGGCCCAAAACACAAGATTTATGGAATGGTTAAAAGTGCATGAAAATGGCCAATTTACTCACTCTGAGATCTCAAAAAGGGTTTTTTTCACCCCGGGAAGTGAAATAAATACCATTTGGAGGCATTTAATGTTCGAGCAAAAACAGCTGATTTTCGACAAAAGAGATAACACCCCCCCATTACGTCATGCTTCAGAAATCTGGAAAATGGTCCGTTTTCAAATGTTTTATTTTTGAACGTCAGTTCACATTTGTAGGTGGATCATCAGTGTTAGAGCTAAAATTAGCATGTTTAATGTGATTTTCATGCTTCCAGGGGCCCAAAACACAAGATTTATGGAATGGTTAAAAGTGCATGAAAATGGCCAATTTACTCACTCTGAGTTCTCAAAAATGGTTTCTTCACCCCGGGAAGTTAATTAAATACCATTTGGAGGCATTTAATGTTCGAGCAAAAACGGCTGATTTTCGACAAAAGAGATAACACCCACCCATTACGTCATGCTTCAGAAATGTGGAAAATGGTCCGTTTTCAAATGTTTTATTTTTGAACGTCAGTTCACATTTGTAGGTGGATCATCAGTGTTAGAGCTAAAATTAGCATGTTTAAAGTGATTTTCATGCTTCCAGGGGCTCGGGAAGTTAATTAAATACCATTTGGAGGCATTTAATGTTCGAGCAAAAACGGCTGATTTTCGACAAAAGAGATAACACCCCCCCATTACGTCATGCTTCAGAAATGTGGAAAATGGTCCATTTTCAAATGTTTTATTTTTGAACGTCAGTTCACATTTGTAGGTGGATCATCAGTGTTAGAGCTAAAATTAGCATGTTTAAAGTGATTTTCATGCTTCCAGGGGCTCGGGAAGTGAAATAAATACCATTTGGAGGCATTTAATGTTCGAGCAAAAACGGCTGATTTTCGACAAAAGAGATAACACCCCCCCCATTACGTCATGCTTCAGAAATGTGGAAAATGGTCCGTTTTCAAATGTTTTATTTTTGAACGTCAGTTCACATTTGTAGGTGGATCGTCAGTGTTAGAGCTAAAATTAGCATGTTTAAAGTGATTTTCATGCTTCCAGGGGCCCAAAACACAAGATTTATGGAATGGTTAAAAGTGCATGAAAATGGCCAATTTACTCACTCTGAGTTCTCAAAAATGGTTTCTTCACCCCGGGAAGTTAATTAAATACCATTTGGAGGCATTTAATGTTCGAGCAAAAACGGCTGATTTTCGACAAAAGAGATAACACCCCCCCATTACGTCATGCTTCAGAAATGTGGAAAATGGTCCGTTTTCAAATGTTTTATTTTTGAACGTCAGTTCACATTTGTAGGTGGATCATCAGTGTTAGAGCTAAAATTAGCATGTTTAAAGTGATTTTCATGCTTCCAGGGGCTCGGGAAGTTAATTAAATACCATTTGGAGGCATTTAATGTTCGAGCAAAAACGGCTGATTTTCGACAAAAGAGATAACACCCCCCCATTACGTCATGCTTCAGAAATGTGGAAAATGGTCCGTTTTCAAATGTTTTATTTTTGAACGTCAGTTCTCATTTGTAGGTGGATCATCAGTGTTAGAGCTAAAATTAGCATGTTTAAAGTGATTTTCATGCTTCCAGGGGCTCGGGAAGTTAATTAAATACCATTTGGAGGCATTTAATGTTCGAGCAAAAACGGCTGATTTTCGACAAAAGAGATAACACCCCCCCATTACGTCATGCTTCAGAAATGTGGAAAATGGTCCGTTTTCAAATGTTTTATTTTTGAACGTCAGTTCACATTTGTAGGTGGATCATCAGTGTTAGAGCTAAAATTAGCATGTTTAAAGTGATTTTCATGCTTCCAGGGGCCCAAAACACAAGATTTATGGAATGGTTAAAAGTGCATGAAAATGGCCAATTTACTCACTCTGAGTTCTCAAAAAGGGTTTCTTCACCCCGGGAAGTTAATTAAATACCATTTGGAGGCATTTAATGTTCGAGCAAAAACGGCTGATTTTCGACAAAAGAGATAACACCCCCCCCATTACGTCATGCTTCAGAAATGTGGAAAATGGTCCGTTTTCAAATGTTTTATTTTTGAACGTCAGTTCACATTTTTAGGTGGATCATCAGTGTTAGAGCTAAAATTAGCATGTTTAAAGTGATTTTCATGCTTCCAGGGGCTCGGGAAGTTAATTAAATACCATTTGGAGGCATTTAATGTTCGAGCAAAAACGGCTGATTTTCGACAAAAGAGATAACACCCCCCCATTACGTCATGCTTCAGAAATGTGGAAAATGGTCCGTTTTCAAATGTTTTATTTTTGAACAACAGTTCACATTTGTAGGTGGATCATCATTGTTAGAGCTAAAATTAGCATGTTTAAAGTGATTTTCACGCTTCCAGGGGCTCGGGAAGTTAATTAAATACCATTTGGAGGCATTTAATGTTCGAGCAAAAACGGCTGATTTTCGACAAAAGAGATAACACCCCCCATTACGTCATGCTTCAGAAATGTGGAAAATGGTCCGTTTTCAAATGTTTTATTTTTGAACGTCAGTTCACATTTGTAGGTGGATCATCAGTGTTAGAGCTAAAATTAGCATGTTTAAAGTGATTTTCATGCTTCCAGGGGCCCAAAACACAAGATTTATGGAATGGTTAAAAGTGCATGAAAATGGCCAATTTACTCACTCTGAGTTCTCAAAAATGGTTTCTTCACCCCGGGAAGTTAATTAAATACCATTTGGAGGCATTTAATGTTCGAGCAAAAACGGCTGATTTTCGACAAAAGAGATAACACCCCCCCATTACGTCATGCTTCAGAAATGTGGAAAATGGTCCGTTTTCAAATGTTTTATTTTTGAACGTCAGTTCACATTTGTAGGTGGATCATCAGTGTTAGAGCTAAAATTAGCATGTTTAAAGTGATTTTCATGCTTCCAGGGGCTCGGGAAGTTAATTAAATACCATTTGGAGGCATTTAATGTTCGAGCAAAAACGGCTGATTTTCGACAAAAGAGATAACACCCCCCCATTACGTCATGCTTCAGAAATGTGGAAAATGGTCCGTTTTCAAATGTTTTATTTTTGAACGTCAGTTCACATTTGTAGGTGGATCATCAGTGTTAGAGCTAAAATTAGCATGTTTAAAGTGATTTTCATGCTTCCAGGGGCCCAAAACACAAGATTTATGGAATGGTTAAAAGTGCATGAAAATGGCCAATTTACTCACTCTGAGTTCTCAAAAAGGGTTTCTTCACCCCGGGAAGTTAATTAAATACCATTTTGAGGCATTTAATGTTCGAGCAAAAACGGCTGATTTTCGACAAAAGAGATAACACCCCCCCCATTACGTCATGCTTCAGAAATGTGGAAAATGGTCCGTTTTCAAATGTTTTATTTTTGAACGTCAGTTCACATTTGTAGGTGGATCATCAGTGTTAGAGCTAAAATTAGCATGTTTAAAGTGATTTTCATGCTTCCAGGGGCTCGGGAAGTGAAATAAATACCATTTGGAGGCATTTAATGTTCGAGCAAAAACGGCTGATTTTCGACAAAAGAGATAACACCCCCCATTACGTCATGCTTCAGAAATGTGGAAAATGGTCCGTTTTCAAATGTTTTATTTTTGAACGTCAGTTCACATTTGTAGGTGGATCATCAGTGTTAGAGCTAAAATTAGCATGTTTAAAGTGATTTTCATGCTTCCAGGGGCTCGGGAAGTTAATTAAATACCATTTGGAGGCATTTAATGTTCGAGCAAAAACGGCTGATTTTCGACAAAAGAGATAACACCCCCCCATTACGTCATGCTTCAGAAATGTGGAAAATGGTCCGTTTTCAAATGTTTTATTTTTGAACGTCAGTTCACATTTGTAGGTGGATCATCAGTGTTAGAGCTAAAATTAGCATGTTTAAAGTGATTTTCATGCTTCCAGGGGCTCGGGAAGTGAAATAAATACCATTTGGAGGCATTTAATGTTCGAGCAATAACGGCTGATTTTCGACAAAAGAGATAACACCCCCCATTACGTCATGCTTCAGAAATGTGGAAAATGGTCCGTTTTCAAATGTTTTATTTTTGAACGTCAGTTCACATTTGTAGGTGGATCATCAGTGTTAGAGCTAAAATTAGCATGTTTAAAGTGATTTTCATGCTTCCAGGGGCCCAAAACACAAGATTTATGGAATGGTTAAAAGTGCATGAAAATGGCCAATTTACTCACTCTGAGTTCTCAAAAAGGGTTTCTTCACCCCGGGAAGTTAATTAAATACCATTTGGAGGCATTTAATGTTCGAGCAAAAACGGCTGATTATCGACAAAAGAGATAACACCCCCCCATTACGTCATGCTTCAGAAATGTGGAAAATGGTCCGTTTTCAAATGTTTTATTTTTGAACGTCAGTTCACATTTGTAGGTGGATCATCAGTGTTAGAGCTAAATTTAGCATGTTTAAAGTGATTTTCATGCTTCCAGGGGCTCGGGAAGTTAATTAAATACCATTTGGAGGCATTTAATGTTCGAGCAAAAACGGCTGATTTTCGACAAAAGAGATAACACCCCCCCCATTACGTCATGCTTCAGAAATGTGGAAAATGGTCCGTTTTCAAATGTTTTATTTTTGAACGTCAGTTCACATTTGTAGGTGGATCATCAGTGTTAGAGCTAAAATTAGCATGTTTAAAGTGATGTTCATGCTTCCAGGGGCTCGGGAACTTAATTAAATACCATTTGGAGGCATTTAATGTTCGAGCAAAAACGGCTGATTTTCGACAAAAGAGATAACACCCCCCCATTACGTCATGCTTCAGAAATGTGGAAAATGGTCCGTTTTCAAATGTTTGATTTTTGAACGTCAGTTCACATTTGTAGGTGGATCATCAGTGTTAGAGCTAAAATTAGCATGTTTAAAGTGATTTTCATGCTTCCAGGGGCTCGGGAAGTGAAATAAATACCATTTGGAGGCATTTAATGTTCGAGCAAAAACGGCTGATTTTCGACAAAAGAGATAACACCCCCCATTACGTCATGCTTCAGAAATGTGGAAAATGGTCCGTTTTCAAATGTTTTATTTTTGAACGTCAGTTCACATTTGTAGGTGGATCATCAGTGTTAGAGCTAAAATTAGCATGTTTAAAGTGATTTTCATGCTTCCAGGGGCTCGGGAAGTTAATTAAATACCATTTGGAGGCATTTAATGTTCGAGCAAAAACGGCTGATTTTCGACAAAAGAGATAACACCCCCCCATTACGTCATGCTTCAGAAATGTGGAAAATGGTCCGTTTTCAAATGTTTTATTTTTGAACGTCAGTTCACATTTGTAGGTGGATCATCAGTGTTAGAGCTAAAATTAGCATGTTTAAAGTGATTTTCATGCTTCCAGGGGCTCGGGAAGTGAAATAAATACCATTTGGAGGCATTTAATGTTCGAGCAAAAACGGCTGATTTTCGACAAAAGAGATAACACCCCCCATTACGTCATGCTTCAGAAATGTGGAAAATGGTCTGTTTTCAAATGTTTTATTTTTGAACGTCAGTTCACATTTGTAGGTGGATCATCAGTGTTAGAGCTAAAATTAGCATGTTTAAAGTGATTTTCATGCTTCCAGGGGCTCGGGAAGTTAATTAAATACCATTTGGAGGCAATTAATGTTCGAGCAAAAACGGCTGATTTTCGACAAAAGAGATAACACCCCCCCATTACGTCATGCTTCAGAAATGTGGAAAATGGTCCGTTTTCAAATGTTTTATTTTTGAACGTCAGTTCACATTTGTAGGTGGATCATCAGTGTTAGAGCTAAAATTAGCATGTTTAAAGTGATTTTCATGCTTCCAGGGGCTCGGGAAGTGAAATAAATACCATTTGGAGGCATTTAATGTTCGAGCAAAAACGGCTGATTTTCGACAAAAGAGATAACACCCCCCATTACGTCATGCTTCAGAAATGTGGAAAATGGTCCGTTTTCAAATGTTTTATTTTTGAACGTCAGTTCACATTTGTAGGTGGATCATCAGTGTTAGAGCTAAAATTAGCATGTTTAAAGTGATTTTCATGCTTCCAGGGGCCCAAAACACAAGATTTATGGAATGGTTAAAAGTGCATGAAAATGGCCAATTTACTCACTCTGAGTTCTCAAAAAGAGTTTCTTCACCCCGGGAAGTTAATTAAATACCATTTGGAGGCATTTAATGTTCGAGCAAAAACGGCTGATTATCGACAAAAGAGATAACACCCCCCCATTACGTCATGCTTCAGAAATGTGGAAAATGGTCCGTTTTCAAATGTTTTATTTTTGAACGTCAGTTCACATTTGTAGGTGGATCATCAGTGTTAGAGCTAAATTTAGCATGTTTAAAGTGATTTTCATGCTTCCAGGGGCTCGGGAAGTTAATTAAATACCATTTGGAGGCATTTAATGTTCGAGCAAAAACGGCTGATTTTCGACAAAAGAGATAACACCCCCCCATTACGTCATGCTTTAGAAATGTGGAAAATGGTCCGTTTTCAAATGTTTTATTTTTGAACGTCAGTTCACATTTGTAGGTGGATCATCAGTGTTAGAGCTAAAATTAGCATGTTTAAAGTGATGTTCATGCTTCCAGGGGCTCGGGAAGTTAATTAAATACCATTTGGAGGCATTTAATGTTCGAGCAAAAACGGCTGATTTTCGACAAAAGAGATAACACCCCCCCATTACGTCATGCTTCAGAAATGTGGAAAATGGTCAGTTTTCAAATGTTTTATTTTTGAACGTCAGTTCACATTTGTAGGTGGATCATCAGTGTTAGAGCTAAAATTAGCATGTTTAAAGTGATTTTCATGCTTCCAGGGGCCCAAAACACAAGATTAATGGAATGGTTAAAAGTGCATGAAAATGGCCAATTTACTCACTCTGAGTTCTCAAAAAGGGTTTTTTTCACCCCGGGAAGTGAAATAAATACCATTTGGAGGCATTTAATGTTCGAGCAAAAACGGCTGATTTTCGACAAAAGAGATAACACCCCCCCATTACGTCATGCTTCAGAAATGTGGAAAATGGTCCGTTTTCAAATGTTTTATTTTTGAACGTCAGTTCACATTTGTAGGTGGATCATCAGTGTTAGAGCTAAAATTAGCATGTTTAAAGTGATTTTCATGCTTCCAGGGGCCCAAAACACAAGATTTATGGAATGGTTAAAAGTGCATGAAAATGGCCAATTTACTCACTCTGAGTTCTCAAAAAGGGTTTCTTCACCCCGGGAAGTGAAATAAATACCATTTGGAGGCATTTAATGTTCGAGCAAAAACAGCTGATTTTCGACAAAAGAGATAACACCCCCCCATTACGTCATGCTTCAGAAATGTGGAAAATGGTCCGTTTTCAAATGTTTTATTTTTGAACGTCAGTTCACATTTGTAGGTGGATCATCAGTGTAAGAGCTAAAATTAGCATGTTTAAAGTGATTTTCATGCTTCCAGGGGCCCAAAACACAAGATTTATGGAATGGTTAAAAGTGCATGAAAATGGCCAATTTACTCACTCTGAGTTCTCAAAAAGGGTTTCTTCACCCCGGGAAGTTAATTAAATACCATTTGGAGGCATTTAATGTTCGAGCAAAAACGGCTGATTTTCGACAAAAGAGATAACACCCCCCCATTACGTCATGCTTCAGAAATGTGGAAAATGGTCCATTTTCAAATGTTTTATTTTTGAACGTCAGTTCACATTTGTAGGTGGATCATCAGTGTTAGAGCTAAAATTAGCATGTTTAAAGTGATTTTCATGCTTCCAGGGGCTCGGGAAGTTAATTAAATACCATTTGGAGGCATTTAATGTTCGAGCAAAAACGGCTGATTTTCCACAAAAGAGATAACACCCCCCCATTACGTCATGCTTCAGAAATGTGGAAAATGGTCCGTTTTCAAATGTTTTATTTTTGAACGTCAGTTCACATTTGTAGGTGGATCATCAGTGTTAGAGCTAAAATTAGCATGTTTAAAGTGATTTTCATGCTTCCAGGGGCTCGGGAAGTTAATTAAATACCATTTGGAGGCATTTAATGTTCGAGCAAAAACGGCTGATTTTCGACAAAAGAGATAACACCCCCCATTACGTCATGCTTCAGAAATGTGGAAAATGGTCCGTTTTCAAATGTTTTATTTTTGAACGTCAATTCACATTTGTAGGTGGATCATCAGTGTTAGAGCTAAAATTAGCATGTTTAAAGTGATTTTCATGCTTCCAGGGGCCCAAAACACAAGATTAATGGAATGGTTAAAAGTGCATGAAAATGGCCAATTTACTCACTCTGAGTTCTCAAAAAGGGTTTCTTCACCCCGGGAAGTGAAATAAATACCATTTGGAGGCATTTAATGTTCGAGCAAAAACAGCTGATTTTCGACAAAAGAGATAACACCCCCCCATTACGTCATGCTTCAGAAATCTGGAAAATGGTCCGTTTTCAAATGTTTTATTTTTGAACGTCAGTTCACATTTGTAGGTGGATCATCAGTGTTAGAGCTAAAATTAGCATGTTTAATGTGATTTTCATGCTTCCAGGGGCCCAAAACACAAGATTTATGGAATGGTTAAAAGTGCATGAAAATGGCCAATTTACTCACTCTGAGTTCTCAAAAATGGTTTCTTCACCCCGGGAAGTTAATTAAATACCATTTGGAGGCATTTAATGTTCGAGCAAAAACGGCTGATTTTCGACAAAAGAGATAACACCCACCCATTACGTCATGCTTCAGAAATGTGGAAAATGGTCCGTTTTCAAATGTTTTATTTTTGAACGTCAGTTCACATTTGTAGGTGGATCATCAGTGTTAGAGCTAAAATTAGCATGTTTAAAGTGATTTTCATGCTTCCAGGGGCTCGGGAAGTTAATTAAATACCATTTGGAGGCATTTAATGTTCGAGCAAAAACGGCTGATTTTCGACAAAAGAGATAACACCCCCATTACGTCATGCTTCAGAAATGTGGAAAATGGTCCGTTTTCAAATGTTTTTTTTTTGAACTTCAGTTCACATTTGTAGGTGGATCATCAGTGTTAGAGCTAAAATTAGCATGTTTAAAGTGATTTTCATGCTTCCAGGGGCTCGGGAAGTGAAATAAATACCATTTGGAGGCATTTAATGTTCGAGCAAAAACGGCTGATTTTCGACAAAAGAGATAACACCCCCCCATTACGTCATGCTTCAGAAATGTGGAAAATGGTCCGTTTTCAAATGTTTTATTTTTGAACGTCAGTTCACATTTGTAGGTGGATCATCAGTGTTAGAGCTAAAATTAGCATGTTTAAAGTGATTTTCATGCTTCCAGGGGCTCGGGAAGTGAAATAAATACCATTTGGAGGCATTTAATGTTCGAGCAAAAACGGCTGATTTTCGACAAAAGAGATAACACCCCCCATTACGTCATGCTTCAGAAATGTGGAAAATGGTCCGTTTTCAAATGTTTTATTTTTGAACGTCAGTTCACATTTGTAGGTGGATCATCAGTGTTAGAGCTAAAATTAGCATGTTTAAAGTGATTTTCATGCTTCCAGGGGCTCTGGAAGTTAATTAAATACCATTTGGAGGCATTTAATGTTCGAGCAAAAACGGCTGATTTTCGACAAAAGAGATAACACCCCCCCATTACGTCATGCTTCAGAAATGTGGAAAATGGTCCGTTTTCAAATGTTTTATTTTTGAACGTCAGTTCACATTTGTAGGTGGATCATCAGTGTTAGAGCTAAAATTAGCATGTTTAAAGTGATTTTCATGCTTCCAGGGGCTCGGGAAGTGAAATAAATACCATTTGGAGGCATTTAATGTTCGAGCAAAAACGGCTGATTTTCGACAAAAGAGATAACACCCCCCCATTACGTCATGCTTCAGCAATGTGGAAAATGGTCCGTTTTCAAATGTTTTATTTTTGAACGTCAGTTCACATTTGTAGGTGGATCATCAGTGTTAGAGCTAAAATTAGCATGTTTAAAGTGATTTTCATGCTTCCAGGGGCCCAAAACACAAGATTTATGGAATGGTTAAAAGTGCATGAAAATGGCCAATTTACTCACTCTGAGTTCTCAAAAAGGGTTTCTTCACCCCGGGAAGTTAATTAAATACCATTTGGAGGCATTTAATGTTCGAGCAAAAACGGCTGATTTTCGACAAAAGAGATAACACCCCCCCATTACGTCATGCTTCAGAAATGTGGAAAATGGTCCGTTTTCAAATGTTTTATTTTTGAACGTCAGTTCACATTTTTAGGTGGATCATCAGTGTTAGAGCTAAAATTAGCATGTTTAAAGTGATTTTCATGCTTCCAGGGGCTCGGGAAGTTAATTAAATACCATTTGGAGGCATTTAATGTTCGAGCAAAAACGGCTGATTTTCGACAAAAGAGATAACACCCCCCCATTACGTCATGCTTCAGAAATGTGGAAAATGGTCCGTTTTCAAATGTTTTATTTTTGAACAACAGTTCACATTTGTAGGTGGATCATCAGTGTTAGAGCTAAAATTAGCATGTTTAAAGTGATTTCGGGTTTCGGGAACAGTGAAATAAAATACCATGTGGAGGCATTTTAATGTTCTACAGAGCAAAGTAAACGGCTGGTTTCTCCGACAAAGAGATAACACCCCCCATTACGTCATGCTTCAGAAATGTGGAAAATGGTCCGTTTTCAAATGTTTTATTTTGAACGTCAGTTCACATTGTAGGTGGATCATCAGTTTAGAGCTAAATTAGCATGTTTAAGTGATTTTTCATGCTTCCAGGGGCCCAAAACACAAGATTTATGGAATGGTTAAAAGTGCATGAAAATGGCCAATTTACTCACTCTGAGTATCTCAAAAATGGTTTCTTCACCCCGGGAAAGTTTAATTAAATACCATTTTGGAGGCATTTAATGTTCGAGCAAAAACGGCTGATTTTTCGACAAAAAGAGATAACACCCCCCCATTACGTCATGCTTCAGGAAATGTGGAAAATGGTCCGTTTTCAAATGTTTTATTTTTGACGTCAGTTCACATTTGTAGGTGGATCATCAGTGTTAGAGCTAAAAATTAGCATGTTTAAAGTGATTTTCATGCTTCCAGGGGCTCGGGAAGTTAATTAAATACCATTTGGAGGCATTTAATGTTCGAGCAAAAACGGCTGATTTTCGACAAAAGAGATAACACCCCCCATTACGTCATGCTTCAGAAATGTGGAAAATGGTCCGTTTTCAAATGTTTTATTTTTGAACGTCAGTTCACATTTGTAGGTGGATCATCAGTGTTAGAGCTAAAATTAGCATGTTTAAAGTGATTTTCATGCTTCCAGGGGCCCAAAACACAAGATTTATGGAATGGTTAAAAGTGCATGAAAATGGCCATTTACTCACTCTGAGTTCTCAAAAAGGGTTTCTTCACACCCGGGAAGTTAATTAAATACCATTTGGAGGCATTTAATGTTCGAGCAAAAACGGCTGATTTTCGACAAAAGAGATAACACCCCCCCATTACGTCATGCTTCAGAAATGGGAAAATGGTCCGTTTTCAAATGTTTTATTTTTGAACGTCAGTTCACATTTGTAGGTGGATCATCAGTGTTAGAGCTAAAATTAGCATGTTTAAAGTGATTTTCATGCTTCCAGGGGCTCGGAGTGAAATAAATACCATTTGGAGGCATTTAATGTTCGAGCAAAAACGGCTGATTTTCGACAAAAGAGATAACACCCCCCATTACGTCATGCTTCAGAAATGTGGAAAATGGTCCGTTTTCAAATGTTTTATTTTTGAACGTCAGTTCACATTTGTAGGTGGATCATCAGTGTTAGAGCTAAAATTAGCATGTTTAAAGTGATTTTCATGCTTCCAGGGGCTCGGGAAGTTAATTAAATACCATTTGGAGGCATTTAATGTTCGAGCAAAAACGCTGATTTTCGACAAAAGAGATAACACCCCCCCATTACGTCATGCTTCAGAAATGTGGAAAATGGTCCGTTTTCAAATGTTTTAATTTTGAACGTCAGTTCACATTTGTAGGTGGATCATCAGTGTTAGAGCTAAAATTAGCATGTTTAAAGTGATTTTCATGCTTCCAGGGGCTCGGGAAGTGAAATAAATACCATTTGGAGGCATTTAATGTTCGAGCAAAAACGGCTGATTTTCGACAAAAGAGATAACACCCCCCATTACGTCATGCTTCAGAAATGTGGAAAATGGTCTGTTTTCAAATGTTTTATTTTTGAACGTCAGTTCACATTTGTAGGTGGATCATCAGTGTTAGAGCTAAAATTAGCATGTTTAAAGTGATTTTCATGCTTCCAGGGGCTCGGGAAGTTAATTAAATACCATTGGAGGCAATTAATGTTCGAGCAAAAACGGCTGATTTTCGACAAAAGAGATAACACCCCCCATTACGTCATGCTTCAGGAAATGTGGAAAATGGTCCGTTTTCAAATGTTTTATTTTTGAACGTCAGTTCACATTTGTAGGTGGATCATCAGTGTTAGAGCTAAAATTAGCATGTTTAAAGTGATTTTCATGCTTCCAGGGGCTCGGGAAGTGAAATAAATACCATTTGGTGGCATTTAATGTTCGAGCAAAAACGGCTGATTTTCGACAAAAGAGATAACACCCCCCATTACGTCATGCTTCAGAAATGTGGAAAATGGTCCGTTTTCAAATGTTTTATTTTTGAACGTCAGTTCACATTTGTAGGTGGATCATCAGTGTTAGAGCTAAAATTAGCATGTTTAAAGTGATTTTCATGCTTCCAGGGGCCCAAAACCACAAGATTTATGGAATGGTTAAAAAGTGCATGAAAATGGCCAATTTACTCACTCTGAGTTCTCAAAAAGGGTTTCTTCACCCCGGGAAGTTAATTAAATACCATTTGGAGGCATTTAATGTTCGAGCAAAAACGGCTGATTATCGACAAAGAGATAACACCCCCCCCATTACGTCATGCTTCAGAAATGTGGAAAATGGTCCGTTTTCAAATGTTTTATTTTTGAACGTCAGTTCACATTTGTAGGTGGATCATCAGTGTTAGAGCTAAATTTAGCATGTTTAAAGTGATTTCATGCTTCCAGGGCTCGGGAAGTTAATTAAATACCATTTGGAGGCATTTAATGTTCGAGCAAAAACGGCTGATTTTCGACAAAAGAGATAACACCCCCCCACATTACGTCATGCTTCAGAAATGTGGAAAATGGTCCGTTTTCAAATGTTTTATTTTTGAACGTCAGTTCCACATTTGTAGGTGGATCATCAGTGTTAGAGCTAAAATTAGCATGTTTAAAGTGATGTTCATGCTTCAGGGGCTCGGGAAGTTAATTAAATACCATTTGGAGGCATTTTAATGTTCGAGCAAAAACGGCTGATTTTCGACAAAAGAGATAACACCCCCCCATTACGTCATGCTTCAGAAATGTGGAAAATGGTCCGTTTTCAAATGTTTTATTTTTGAACGTCAGTTCACATTTGTAGGTAGATCATCAGTGTTAGAGCTAAAATTAGCATGTTTAAAGTGATTTTCATGCTTCCAGGGGCCCAAAACACAAGATTAATGGAATGGTTAAAAGTGCATGAAATGGCCAATTTACTCACTCTGAGTTCTCAAAAAGGGTTTTTTTCACCCCGGGAAGTGAAATAAATACCATTTGGAGGCATTTAATGTTCGAGCAAAAACAGCTGATTTTCGACAAAAGAGATAACACCCCCCCATTACGTCATGCTTCAGAAATGTGGAAAATGGTCCGTTTTCAAATGTTTTATTTTTGAACGTCAGTTCACATTTGTAGGTGGATCATCAGTGTTAGAGCTAAAATTAGCATGTTTAAAGTGATTTTCATGCTTCCAGGGGCCCAAAACACAAGATTTATGGAATGGTTAAAAGTGCATGAAAATGGCCAATTTACTCACTCTGAGTTCTCAAAAATGGTTTCTTCACCCCGGGAAGTTAATTAAATACCATTTGGAGGCATTTAATGTTCGAGCAAAAACGGCTGATTTTCGACAAAAGAGATAACACCCCCCCATTACGTCATGCTTCAAAAATGTGGAAAATGGTCCGTTTTCAAATGTTTTATTTTTGAACGTCAGTTCACATTTGTAGGTGGATCATCAGTGTTAGAGCTAAAATTAGCATGTTTAAAGTGATTTTCATGCTTCCAGGGGCTCGGGAAGTGAAATAAATACCATTTGGAGGCATTTAATGTTCGAGCAAAAACGGCTGATTTTCGACAAAAGAGATAACACCCCCCCCATTACGTCATGCTTCAGAAATGTGGAAAATGGTCCGTTTTCAAATGTTTTATTTTTGAACGTCAGTTCACATTTGTAGGTGGATCATCAGTGTTAGAGCTAAAATTAGCATGTTTAAAGTGATTTTCATGCTTCCAGGGGCCCAAAACACAAGATTTATGGAATGGTTAAAAGTGCATGAAAATGGCCAATTTACTCACTCTGAGTTCTCAAAAAGGGTTTCTTCACCCCGGGAAGTTAATTAAATACCATTTGGAGGCATTTAATGTTCGAGCAAAAACGGCTGATTTTCGACAAAAGAGATAACACCCCCCCATTACATCATGCTTCAGAAATGTGGAAAATGGTCCGTTTTCAAATGTTTTATTTTTGAACGTCAGTTCACATTTGTAGGTGGATCATCAGTGTTAGAGCTAAAATTAGCATGTTTAAAGTGATTTTCATGCTTCCAGGGGCTCGGGAAGTTAATTAAATACCATTTGGAGGCATTTAATGTTCGAGCAAAAACGGCTGATTTTCGACAAAAGAGATAACAACCCCCATTACGTCATGCTTCAGAAATGTGGAAAATGGTCCGTTTTCAAATGTTTTATTTTTGAACGTCAGTTCACATTTGTAGGTGGATCATCAGTGTTAGAGCTAAAATTTGCATGTTTAAAGTGATTTTCATGCTTCCAGGGGCTCGGGAAGTTAATTAAATACCATTTGGAGGCATTTAATGTTCGAGCAAAAACGGCTGATTTTCGACAAAAGAGATAACACCCCCCCATTACGTCATGCTTCAGAAATGTGGAAAATGGTCCGTTTTCAAATGTTTTATTTTTGAACGTCAGTTCACATTTGTAGGTGGATCATCAGTGTTAGAGCTAAAATTAGCATGTTTAAAGTGATTTTCATGCTTCCAGGGGCCCAAAACACAAGATTATTGGAATGGTTAAAAGTGCATGAAAATGGCCAATTTACTCACTCTGAGTTCTCAAAATGGGTTTCTTCACCCCGGGAAGTGAAATAAATACCATTTGGAGGCATTTAATGTTCGAGCAAAAACAGCTGATTTTCGACAAAAGAGATAACACCCCCCCATTACGTCATGCTTCAGAAATGTGGAAAATGGTCCGTTTTCAAATGTTTTATTTTTGAACGTCAGTTCACATTTGTAGGTGGATCATCAGTGTAAGAGCTAAAATTAGCATGTTTAAAGTGATTTTCATGCTTCCAGGGGCCCAAAACACAAGATTTATGGAATGGTTAAAAGTGCATGAAAATGGCCAATTTACTCACTCTGAGTTCTCAAAAAGGGTTTCTTCACCCCGGGAAGTTAATTAAATACCATTTGGAGGCATTTAATGTTCGAGCAAAAACGGCTGATTTTCGACAAAAGAGATAACACCCCCCCATTACGTCATGCTTCAGAAATGTGGAAAATGGTCCATTTTCAAATGTTTTATTTTTGAACGTCAGTTCACATTTGTAGGTGGATCATCAGTGTTAGAGCTAAAATTAGCATGTTTAAAGTGATTTTCATGCTTCCAGGGGCTCGGGAAGTTAATTAAATACCATTTGGAGGCATTTAATGTTCGAGCAAAAACGGCTGATTTTCGACAAAAGAGATAACACCCCCCCATTACGTCATGCTTCAGAAATGTGGAAAATGGTCCGTTTTCAAATGTTTTATTTTTGAACGTCAGTTCACATTTGTAGGTGGATCATCAGTGTTAGAGCTAAAATTAGCATGTTTAAAGTGATTTTCATGCTTCCAGGGGCTCGGGAAGTTAATTAAATACCATTTGGAGGCATTTAATGTTCGAGCAAAAACGGCTGATTTTCGACAAAAGAGATAACACCCCCCCATTACGTCATGCTTCAGAAATGTGGAAAATGGTCCGTTTTCAAATGTTTTATTTTTGAACGTCAATTCACATTTGTAGGTGGATCATCAGTGTTAGAGCTAAAATTAGCATGTTTAAAGTGATTTTCATGCTTCCAGGGGCCCAAAACACAAGATTAATGGAATGGTTAAAAGTGCATGAAAATGGCCAATTTACTCACTCTGAGTTCTCAAAAAGGGTTTCTTCACCCCGGGAAGTGAAATAAATACCATTTGGAGGCATTTAATGTTCGAGCAAAAACAGCTGATTTTCGACAAAAGAGATAACACCCCCCCATTACGTCATGCTTCAGAAATCTGGAAAATGGTCCGTTTTCAAATGTTTTATTTTTGAACGTCAGTTCACATTTGTAGGTGGATCATCAGTGTTAGAGCTAAAATTAGCATGTTTAATGTGATTTTCATGCTTCCAGGGGCCCAAAACACAAGATTTATGGAATGGTTAAAAGTGCATGAAAATGGCCAATTTACTCACTCTGAGTTCTCAAAAATGGTTTCTTCACCCCGGGAAGTTAATTAAATACCATTTGGAGGCATTTAATGTTCGAGCAAAAACGGCTGATTTTCGACAAAAGAGATAACACCCACCCATTACGTCATGCTTCAGAAATGTGGAAAATGGTCCGTTTTCAAAGGTTTTATTTTTGAACGTCAGTTCACATTTGTAGGTGGATCATCAGTGTTAGAGCTAAAATTAGCATGTTTAAAGGGATTTTCATGCTTCCAGGGGCTCGGGAAGTTAATTAAATACCATTTGGAGGCATTTAATGTTCGAGCAAAAACGGCTGATTTTCGACAAAAGAGATAACACCCCCCATTACGTCATGCTTCAGAAATGTGGAAAATGGTCCGTTTTCAAATGTTTTATTTTTGAACGTCAGTTCACATTTGTAGGTGGATCATCAGTGTTAGAGCTAAAATTAGCATGTTTAAAGTGATTTTCATGCTTCCAGGGGCTCGGGAAGTGAAATAAATACCATTTGGAGGCATTTAATGTTCGAGCAAAAACGGCTGATTTTCGACAAAAGAGATAACACCCCCCCATTACGTCATGCTTCAGAAATGTGGAAAATGGTCCGTTTTCAAATGTTTTATTTTTGAACGTCAGTTCACATTTGTAGGTGGATCATCAGTGTTAGAGCTAAAATTAGCATGTTTAAAGTGATTTTCATGCTTCCAGGGGCCCAAAACACAAGATTAATGGAATGGTTAAAAGTGCATGAAAATGGCCAATTTACTCACTCTGAGTTCTCAAAAAGGGTTTCTTCACCCCGGGAAGTGAAATAAATACCATTTGGAGGCATTTAATGTTCGAGCAAAAACAGCTGATTTTCGACAAAAGAGATAACACCCCCCCATTACGTCATGCTTCAGAAATGTGGAAAATGGTCCGTTTTCAAATGTTTTATTTTTGAACGTCAGTTCACATTTGTAGGTGGATCATCAGTGTTAGAGCTAAAATTAGCATGTTTAAAGTGATTTTCATGCTTCCAGGGGCTCGGGAAGTTAATTAAATACCATTTGGAGGCATTTAATGTTCGAGCAAAAACGGCTGATTTTCGACAAAAGAGATAACACCCCCCCATTACGTCATGCTTCAGAAATGTGGAAAATGGTCCGTTTTCAAATGTTTTATTTTTGAACGTCAGTTCACATTTGTAGGTGGATCATCAGTGTTAGAGCTAAAATTAGCATGTTTAAAGTGATTTTCATGCTTCCAGGGGCCCAAAACACAAGATTTATGGAATGGTTAAAAGTGCATGAAAATGGCCAATTTACTCACTCTGAGTTCTCAAAAAGGGTTTCTTCACCCCGGGAAGTTAATTAAATACCATTTGGAGGCATTTAATGTTCGAGCAAAAACGGCTGATTTTCGACAAAAGAGATAACACCCCCCCATTACGTCATGCTTCAGAAATGTGGAAAATGGTCCATTTTCAAATGTTTTATTTTTGAACGTCAGTTCACATTTGTAGGTGGATCATCAGTGTTAGAGCTAAAATTAGCATGTTTAAAGTGATTTTCATGCTTCCAGGGGCTCGGGAAGTTAATTAAATACCATTTGGAGGCATTTAATGTTCGAGCAAAAACGGCTGATTTTCGACAAAAGAGATAACACCCCCCCATTACGTCATGCTTCAGAAATGTGGAAAATGGTCCGTTTTCAAATGTTTTATTTTTGAACGTCAATTCACATTTGTAGGTGGATCATCAGTGTTAGAGCTAAAATTAGCATGTTTAAAGTGATTTTCATGCTTCCAGGGGCCCAAAACACAAGATTAATGGAATGGTTAAAAGTGCATGAAAATGGCCAATTTACTCACTCTGAGTTCTCAAAAAGGGTTTCTTCACCCCGGGAAGTGAAATAAATACCATTTGGAGGCATTTAATGTTCGAGCAAAAACAGCTGATTTTCGACAAAAGAGATAACACCCCCCCATTACGTCATGCTTCAGAAATCTGGAAAATGGTCCGTTTTCAAATGTTTTATTTTTGAACGTCAGTTCACATTTGTAGGTGGATCATCAGTGTTAGAGCTAAAATTAGCATGTTTAATGTGATTTTCATGCTTCCAGGGGCTCGGGAAGTGAAATAAATACCATTTGGAGGCATTTAATGTTCGAGCAAAAACGGCTGATTTTCGACAAAAGAGATAACACCCCCCCCATTACGTCATGCTTCAGAAATGTGGAAAATGGTCCGTTTTCAAATGTTTTATTTTTGAACGTCAGTTCACATTTGTAGGTGGATCATCAGTGTTAGAGCTAAAATTAGCATGTTTAAAGTGATGTTCATGCTTCCAGGGGCTCGGGAAGTTAATTAAATACCATTTGGAGGCATTTAATGTTCGAGCAAAAACGGCTGATTTTCGACAAAAGAGATAACACCCCCCCATTACGTCATGCTTCAGAAATGTGGAAAATGGTCCGTTTTCAAATGTTTTATTTTTGAACGTCAGTTCACATTTGTAGGTGGATCATCAGTGTTAGAGCTAAAATTAGCATGTTTAAAGTGATTTTCATGCTTCCAGGGGCCCAAAACACAAGATTAATGGAATGGTTAAAAGTGCATGAAAATGGCCAATTTACTCACTCTGAGTTCTCAAAAAGGGTTTTTTTCACCCCGGGAAGTGAAATAAATACCATTTGGAGGCATTTAATGTTCGAGCAAAAACAGCTGATTTTCGACAAAAGAGATAACACCCCCCCATTACGTCATGCTTCAGAAATGTGGAAAATGGTCCGTTTTCAAATGTTTTATTTTTGAACGTCAGTTCACATTTGTAGGTGGATCATCAGTGTTAGAGCTAAAATTAGCATGTTTAAAGTGATTTTCATGCTTCCAGGGGCCCAAAACACAAGATTTATGGAATGGTTAAAAGTGCATGAAAATGGCCAATTTACTCACTCTGAGTTCTCAAAAATGGTTTCTTCACCCCGGGAAGTTAATTAAATACCATTTGGAGGCATTTAATGTTCGAGCAAAAACGGCTGATTTTCGACAAAAGAGATAACACCCCCCCATTACGTCATGCTTCAGAAATGTGGAAAATGGTCCGTTTTCAAATGTTTTATTTTTGAACGTCAGTTCACATTTGTAGGTGGATCATCAGTGTTAGAGCTAAAATTAGCATGTTTAAAGTGATTTTCATGCTTCCAGGGGCTCGGGAAGTTAATTAAATACCATTTGGAGGCATTTGATGTTCGAGCAAAAACGGCTGATTTTCGACAAAAGAGATAACACCCCCCCATTACGTCATGCTTCAGAAATGTGGAAAATGGTCCGTTTTCAAATGTTTTATTTTTGAACGTCAGTTCACATTTGTAGGTGGATCATCAGTGTTAGAGCTAAAATTAGCATGTTTAAAGTGATTTTCATGCTTCCAGGGGCTCGGGAAGTTAATTAAATACCATTTGGAGGCATTTAATGTTCGAGCAAAAACGGCTGATTTTCGACAAAAGAGATAACACCCCCCCATTACGTCATGCTTCAGAAATGTGGAAAATGGTCCGTTTTCAAATGTTTTATTTTTGAACGTCAGTTCACATTTGTAGGTGGATCATCAGTGTTAGAGCTAAAATTAGCATGTTTAAAGTGATTTTCATGCTTCCAGGGGCCCAAAACACAAGATTTATGGAATGGTTAAAAGTGCATGAAAATGGCCAATTTACTCACTCTGAGTTCTCAAAAAGGGTTTCTTCACCCCGGGAAGTTAATTAAATACCATTTGGAGGCATTTAATGTTCGAGCAAAAACGGCTGATTTTCGACAAAAGAGATAACACCCCCCCCATTACGTCATGCTTCAGAAATGTGGAAAATGGTCCGTTTTCAAATGTTTTATTTTTGAACGTCAGTTCACATTTGTAGGTGGATCATCAGTGTTAGAGCTAAAATTAGCATGTTTAAAGTGATTTTCATGCTTCCAGGGACTCGGGAAGTGAAATAAATACCATTTGGAGGCATTTAATGTTCGAGCAAAAACGGCTGATTTTCGACAAAAGAGATAACACCCCCCATTACGTCATGCTTCAGAAATGTGGAAAATGGTCCGTTTCCAAATGTTTTATTTTTGAACGTCAGTTCACATTTGTAGGTGGATCATCAGTGTTAGAGCTAAAATTAGCATGTTTAAAGTGATTTTCATGCTTCCAGGGGCTCGGGAAGTTAATTAAATACCATTTGGAGGCATTTAATGTTCGAGCAAAAACGGCTGATTATCGACAAAAGAGATAACACCCCCCCATTACGTCATGCTTCAGAAATGTGGAAAATGGTCCGTTTTCAAATGTTTTATTTTTGAACGTCAGTTCACATTTGTAGGTGGATCATCAGTGTTAGAGCTAAATTTAGCATGTTTAAAGTGATTTTCATGCTTCCAGGGGCTCGGGAAGTTAATTAAATACCATTTGGAGGCATTTAATGTTCGAGCAAAAACGGCTGATTTTCGACAAAAGAGATAACACCCCCCCATTACGTCATGCTTCAGAAATGTGGAAAATGGTCCGTTTTCAAATGTTTTATTTTTGAACGTCAGTTCACATTTGTAGGTGGATCATCAGTGTTAGAGCTAAAATTAGCATGTTTAAAGTGATGTTCATGCTTCCAGGGGCTCGGGAAGTTAATTAAATACCATTTGGAGGCATTTAATGTTCGAGCAAAAACGGCTGATTTTCGACAAAAGAGATAACACCCCCCCATTACGTCATGCTTCAGAAATGTGGAAAATGGTCCGTTTTCAAATGTTTTATTTTTGAACGTCAGTTCACATTTGTAGGTGGATCATCAGTGTTAGAGCTAAAATTAGCATGTTTAAAGTGATTTTCATGCTTCCAGGGGCCCAAAACACAAGATTAATGGAATGGTTAAAAGTGCATGAAAATGGCCAATTTACTCACTCTGAGTTCTCAAAAAGGGTTTTTTTCACCCCGGGAAGTGAAATAAATACCATTTGGAGGCATTTAATGTTCGAGCAAAAACAGCTGATTTTCGACAAAAGAGATAACACCCCCCCATTACGTCATGCTTCAGAAATGTGGAAAATGGTCCGTTTTCAAATGTTTTATTTTTGAACGTCAGTTCACATTTGTAGGTGGATCATCAGTGTTAGAGCTAAAATTAGCATGTTTAAAGTGATTTTCATGCTTCCAGGGGCCCAAAACACAAGATTTATGGAATGGTTAAAAGTGCATGAAAATGGCCAATTTACTCACTCTGAGTTCTCAAAAATGGTTTCTTCACCCCGGGAAGTTAATTAAATACCATTTGGAGGCATTTAATGTTCGAGCAAAAACGGCTGATTTTCGACAAAAGAGATAACACCCCCCCATTACGTCATGCTTCAGAAATGTGGAAAATGGTCCGTTTTCAAATGTTTTATTTTTGAACGTCAGTTCACATTTGTAGGTGGATCATCAGTGTTAGAGCTAAAATTAGCATGTTTAAAGTGATTTTCATGCTTCCAGGGGCTCGGGAAGTTAATTAAATACCATTTGGAGGCATTTAATGTTCGAGCAAAAACGGCTGATTTTCGACAAAAGAGATAACACCCCCCCATTACGTCATGCTTCAGAAATGTGGAAAATGGTCCGTTTTCAAATGTTTTATTTTTGAACGTCAGTTCACATTTGTAGGTGGATCATCAGTGTTAGAGCTAAAATTAGCATGTTTAAAGTGATTTTCATGCTTCCAGGGGCTCGGGAAGTGAAATAAATACCATTTGGAGGCATTTAATGTTCGAGCAAAAACGGCTGATTTTCGACAAAAGAGATAACACCCCCCCATTACGTCATGCTTCAGAAATGTGGAAAATGGTCCGTTTTCAAATGTTTTATTTTTGAACGTCAGTTCACATTTGTAGGTGGATCATCAGTGTTAGAGCTAAAATTAGCATGTTTAAAGTGATTTTCATGCTTCCAGGGGCCCAAAACACAAGATTTATGGAATGGTTAAAAGTGCATGAAAATGGCCAATTTACTCACTCTGAGTTCTCAAAAAGGGTTTCTTCACCCCGGGAAGTTAATTAAATACCATTTGGAGGCATTTAATGTTCGAGCAAAAACGGCTGATTTTCGACAAAAGAGATAACACCCCCCCATTACGTCATGCTTCAGAAATGTGGAAAATGGTCCGTTTTCAAATGTTTTATTTTTGAACGTCAGTTCACATTTGTAGGTGGATCATCAGTGTTAGAGCTAAAATTAGCATGTTTAAAGTGATTTTCATGCTTCCAGGGGCTCGGGAAGTTAATTAAATACCATTTGGAGGCATTTAATGTTCTAGCAAAAACGGCTGATTTTCGACAAAAGACATAACACCCCCCCATTACGTCATGCTTCAGAAATGTGGAAAATGGTCCGTTTTCAAATGTTTTATTTTTGAACGTCAGTTCACATTTGTAGGTGGATCATCAGTGTTAGAGCTAAAATTTGCATGTTTAAAGTGATTTTCATGCTTCCAGGGGCTCGGGAAGTTAATTAAATACCATTTGGAGGCATTTAATGTTCGAGCAAAAACGGCTGATTTTCGACAAAAGAGATAACACCCCCCCATTACGTCATGCTTCAGAAATGTGGAAAATGGTCCGTTTTCAAATGTTTTATTTTTGAACGTCAGTTCACATTTGTAGGTGGATCATCAGTGTTAGAGCTAAAATTAGCATGTTTAAAGTGATTTTCATGCTTCCAGGGGCCCAAAACACAAGATTAATGGAATGGTTAAAAGTGCATGAAAATGGCCAATTTACTCACTCTGAGTTCTCAAAAAGGGTTTCTTCACCCCGGGAAGTGAAATAAATACCATTTGGAGGCATTTAATGTTCGAGCAAAAACAGCTGATTTTCGACAAAAGAGATAACACCCCCCCATTACGTCATGCTTCAGAAATGTGGAAAATGGTCCGTTTTCAAATGTTTTATTTTTGAACGTCAGTTCACATTTGTAGGTGGATCATCAGTGTAAGAGCTAAAATTAGCATGTTTAAAGTGATTTTCATGCTTCCAGGGGCCCAAAACACAAGATTTATGGAATGGTTAAAAGTGCATGAAAATGGCCAATTTACTCACTCTGAGTTCTCAAAAAGGGTTTCTTCACCCCGGGAAGTTAATTAAATACCATTTGGAGGCATTTAATGTTCGAGCAAAAACGGCAGATTTTCGACAAAAGAGATAACACCCCCCCATTACGTCATGCTTCAGAAATGTGGAAAATGGTCCATTTTCAAATGTTTTATTTTTGAACGTCAGTTCACATTTGTAGGTGGATCATCAGTGTTAGAGCTAAAATTAGCATGTTTAAAGTGATTTTCATGCTTCCAGGGGCTCGGGAAGTTAATTAAATACCATTTGGAGGCATTTAATGTTCGAGCAAAAACGGCTGATTTTCGACAAAAGAGATAACACCCCCCCATTACGTCATGCTTCAGAAATGTGGAAAATGGTCCGTTTTCAAATGTTTTATTTTTGAACGTCAGTTCACATTTGTAGGTGGATCATCAGTGTTAGAGCTAAAATTAGCATGTTTAAAGTGATTTTCATGCTTCCAGGGGCTCGGGAAGTTAATTAAATACCATTTGGAGGCATTTAATGTTCGAGCAAAAACGGCTGATTTTCGACAAAAGAGATAACACCCCCCCATTACGTCATGCTTCAGAAATGTGGAAAATGGTCCGTTTTCAAATGTTTTATTTTTGAACGTCAATTCACATTTGTAGGTGGATCATCAGTGTTAGAGCTAAAATTAGCATGTTTAAAGTGATTTTCATGCTTCCAGGGGCCCAAAACACAAGATTAATGGAATGGTTAAAAGTGCATGAAAATGGCCAATTTACTCACTCTGAGTTCTCAAAAAGGGTTTCTTCACCCCGGGAAGTGAAATAAATACCATTTGGAGGCATTTAATGTTCGAGCAAAAACAGCTGATTTTCGACAAAAGAGATAACACCCCCCCATTACGTCATGCTTCAGAAATCTGGAAAATGGTCCGTTTTCAAATGTTTTATTTTTGAACGTCAGTTCACATTTGTAGGTGGATCATCAGTGTTAGAGCTAAAATTAGCATGTTTAATGTGATTTTCATGCTTCCAGGGGCCCAAAACACAAGATTTATGGAATGGTTAAAAGTGCATGAAAATGGCCAATTTACTCACTCTGAGTTCTCAAAAATGGTTTCTTCACCCCGGGAAGTTAATTAAATACCATTTGGAGGCATTTAATGTTCGAGCAAAAACGGCTGATTTTCGACAAAAGAGATAACACCCACCCATTACGTCATGCTTCAGAAATGTGGAAAATGGTCCGTTTTCAAATGTTTTATTTTTGAACGTCAGTTCACATTTGTAGGTGGATCATCAGTGTTAGAGCTAAAATTAGCATGTTTAAAGTGATTTTCATGCTTCCAGGGGCTCGGGAAGTTAATTAAATACCATTTGGAGGCATTTAATGTTCGAGCAAAAACGGCTGATTTTCGACAAAAGAGATAACACCCCCCATTACGTCATGCTTCAGAAATGTGGAAAATGGTCCGTTTTCAAATGTTTTTTTTTTGAACTTCAGTTCACATTTGTAGGTGGATCATCAGTGTTAGAGCTAAAATTAGCATGTTTAAAGTGATTTTCATGCTTCCAGGGGCTCGGGAAGTGAAATAAATACCATTTGGAGGCATTTAATGTTCGAGCAAAAACGGCTGATTTTCGACAAAAGAGATAACACCCCCCCATTACGTCATGCTTCAGAAATGTGGAAAATGGTCCGTTTTCAAATGTTTTATTTTTGAACGTCAGTTCACATTTGTAGGTGGATCATCAGTGTTAGAGCTAAAATTAGCATGTTTAAAGTGATTTTCATGCTTCCAGGGGCCCAAAACACAAGATTAATGGAATGGTTAAAAGTGCATGAAAATGGCCAATTTACTCACTCTGAGTTCTCAAAAAGGGTTTCTTCACCCCGGGAAGTGAAATAAATACCATTTGGAGGCATTTAATGTTCGAGCAAAAACAGCTGATTTTCGACAAAAGAGATAACACCCCCCCATTACGTCATGCTTCAGAAATGTGGAAAATGGTCCGTTTTCAAATGTTTTATTTTTGAACGTCAGTTCACATTTGTAGGTGGATCATCAGTGTTAGAGCTAAAATTAGCATGTTTAAAGTGATTTTCATGCTTCCAGGGGCTCGGGAAGTTAATTAAATACCATTTGGAGGCATTTAATGTTCGAGCAAAAACGGCTGATTTTCGACAAAAGAGATAACACCCCCCCATTACGTCATGCTTCAGAAATGTGGAAAATGGTCCGTTTTCAAATGTTTTATTTTTGAACGTCAGTTCACATTTGTAGGTGGATCATCAGTGTTAGAGCTAAAATTAGCATGTTTAAAGTGATTTTCATGCTTCCAGGGGCCCAAAACACAAGATTTATGGAATGGTTAAAAGTGCATGAAAATGGCCAATTTACTCACTCTGAGTTCTCAAAAAGGGTTTCTTCACCCCGGGAAGTTAATTAAATACCATTTGGAGGCATTTAATGTTCGAGCAAAAACGGCTGATTTTCGACAAAAGAGATAACACCCCCCATTACGTCATGCTTCAGAAATGTGGAAAATGGTCCATTTTCAAATGTTTTATTTTTGAACGTCAGTTCACATTTGTAGGTGGATCATCAGTGTTAGAGCTAAAATTAGCATGTTTAAAGTGATTTTCATGCTTCCAGGGGCTCGGGAAGTTAATTAAATACCATTTGGAGGCATTTAATGTTCGAGCAAAAACGGCTGATTTTCGACAAAAGAGATAACACCCCCCCATTACGTCATGCTTCAGAAATGTGGAAAATGGTCCGTTTTCAAATGTTTTATTTTTGAACGTCAATTCACATTTGTAGGTGGATCATCAGTGTTAGAGCTAAAATTAGCATGTTTAAAGTGATTTTCATGCTTCCAGGGGCCCAAAACACAAGATTAATGGAATGGTTAAAAGTGCATGAAAATGGCCAATTTACTCACTCTGAGTTCTCAAAAAGGGTTTCTTCACCCCGGGAAGTGAAATAAATACCATTTGGAGGCATTTAATGTTCGAGCAAAAACAGCTGATTTTCGACAAAAGAGATAACACCCCCCCATTACGTCATGCTTCAGAAATCTGGAAAATGGTCCGTTTTCAAATGTTTTATTTTTGAACGTCAGTTCACATTTGTAGGTGGATCATCAGTGTTAGAGCTAAAATTAGCATGTTTAATGTGATTTTCATGCTTCCAGGGGCCCAAAACACAAGATTTATGGAATGGTTAAAAGTGCATGAAAATGGCCAATTTACTCACTCTGAGTTCTCAAAAATGGTTTCTTCACCCCGGGAAGTTAATTAAATACCATTTGGAGGCATTTAATGTTCGAGCAAAAACGGCTGATTTTCGACAAAAGAGATAACACCCACCCATTACGTCATGCTTCAGAAATGTGGAAAATGGTCCGTTTTCAAATGTTTTATTTTTGAACGTCAGTTCACATTTGTAGGTGGATCATCAGTGTTAGAGCTAAAATTAGCATGTTTAAAGTGATTTTCATGCTTCCAGGGGCTCGGGAAGTTAATTAAATACCATTTGGAGGCATTTAATGTTTGAGCAAAAACGGCTGATTTTCGACAAAAGAGATAACACCCCCCCATTACGTCATGCTTCAGAAATGTGGAAAATGGTCCATTTTCAAATGTTTTATTTTTGAACGTCAGTTCACATTTGTAGGTGGATCATCAGTGTTAGAGCTAAAATTAGCATGTTTAAAGTGATGTTCATGCTTCCAGGGGCTCGGGAAGTTAATTAAATACCATTTGGAGGCATTTAATGTTCGAGCAAAAACGGCTGATTTTCGACAAAAGAGATAACACCCCCCCATTACGTCATGCTTCAGAAATGTGGAAAATGGTCCGTTTTCAAATGTTTTATTTTTGAACGTCAGTTCACATTTGTAGGTGGATCATCAGTGTTAGAGCTAAAATTAGCATGTTTAAAGTGATTTTCATGCTTCCAGGGGCCCAAAACACAAGATTAATGGAATGGTTAAAAGTGCATGAAAATGGCCAATTTACTCACTCTGAGTTCTCAAAAATGGTTTCTTCACCCCGGGAAGTTAATTAAATACCATTTGGAGGCATTTAATGTTCGAGCAAAAACGGCTGATTTTCGACAAAAGAGATAACACCCCCCCATTACGTCATGCTTCAGAAATGTGGAAAATGGTCCGTTTTCAAATGTTTTATTTTTGAACGTCAGTTCACATTTGTAGGTGGATCATCAGTGTTAGAGCTAAAATTAGCATGTTTAAAGTGATTTTCATGCTTCCAGGGGCTCGGGAAGTTAATTAAATACCATTTGGAGGCATTTAATGTTCGAGCAAAAACGGCTGATTTTCGACAAAAGAGATAACACCCCCCCATTACGTCATGCTTCAGAAATGTGGAAAATGGTCCGTTTTCAAATGTTTTATTTTTGAACGTCAGTTCACATTTGTAGGTGGATCATCAGTGTTAGAGCTAAAATTAGCATGTTTAAAGTGATTTTCATGCTTCCAGGGGCTCGGGAAGTGAAATAAATACCATTTGGAGGCATTTAATGTTCGAGCAAAAACGGCTGATTTTCGACAAAAGAGATAACACCCCCCCCATTACGTCATGCTTCAGAAATGTGGAAAATGGTCCGTTTTCAAATGTTTTATTTTTGAACGTCAGTTCACATTTGTAGGTGGATCATCAGTGTTAGAGCTAAAATTAGCATGTTTAAAGTGATTTTCATGCTTCCAGGGGCCCAAAACACAAGATTTATGGAATGGTTAAAAGTGCATGAAAATGGCCAATTTACTCACTCTGAGTTCTCAAAAAGGGTTTCTTCACCCCGGGAAGTTAATTAAATACCATTTGGAGGCATTTAATGTTCGAGCAAAAACGGCTGATTTTCGACAAAAGAGATAACACCCCCCCATTACGTCATGCTTCAGAAATGTGGAAAATGGTCCGTTTTCAAATGTTTTATTTTTGAACGTCAGTTCACATTTGTAGGTGGATCATCAGTGTTAGAGCTAAAATTAGCATGTTTAAAGTGATTTTCATGCTTCCAGGGGCTCGGGAAGTTAATTAAATACCATTTGGAGGCATTTAATGTTCGAGCAAAAACGGCTGATTTTCGAAAAAGAGATAACACCCCCCCATTACGTCATGCTTCAGAAATGTGGAAAATGGTCCGTTTTCAAATGTTTTATTTTTGAACGTCAGTTCACATTTGTAGGTGGATCATCAGTGTTAGAGCTAAAATTAGCATGTTTAAAGTGATTTTCATGCTTCCAGGGGCCCAAAACACAAGATTAATGGAATGGTTAAAAGTGCATGAAAATGGCCAATTTACTCACTCTGAGTTCTCAAAAAGGGTTTCTTCACCCCGGGAAGTGAAATAAATACCATTTGGAGGCATTTAATGTTCGAGCAAAAACGGCTGATTATTCGACAAAAGAGATAACACCCCCCCATTACGTCATGCTTCAGAAATGTGGAAAATGGTCCGTTTTCAAATGTTTTATTTTTGAACGTCAGTTCACATTTGTAGGTGGATCATCAGTGTTAGAGCTAAAATTAGCATGTTTAAAGTGATTTTCATGCTTCCAGGGGCTCGGGAAGTTAATTAAATACCATTTGGAGGCATTTAATGTTCGAGCAAAAACGGCTGATTTTCGACAAAAGAGATAACACCCCCCCATTACGTCATGCTTCAGAAATGTGGAAAATGGTCCGTTTTCAAATGTTTTATTTTTGAACGTCAGTTCACATTTGTAGGTGGATCATCAGTGTTAGAGCTAAAATTAGCATGTTTAAAGTGATTTTCATGCTTCCAGGGGCTCGGGAAGTTAATTAAATACCATTTGGAGGCATTTAATGTTCGAGCAAAAACGGCTGATTTTCGACAAAAGAGATAACACCCCCCCATTACGTCATGCTTCAGAAATGTGGAAAATGGTCCGTTTTCAAATGTTTTATTTTTGAACGTCAGTTCACATTTGTAGGTGGATCATCAGTGTTAGAGCTAAAATTAGCATGTTTAAAGTGATTTTCATGCTTCCAGGGGCCCAAAACACAAGATTTATGGAATGGTTAAAAGTGCATGAAAATGGCCAATTTACTCACTCTGAGTTCTCAAAAAGGGTTTCTTCACCCCGGGAAGTTAATTAAATACCATTTGGAGGCATTTAATGTTCGAGCAAAAACGGCTGATTTTCGACAAAAGAGATAACACCCCCCCATTACGTCATGCTTCAGAAATGTGGAAAATGGTCCGTTTTCAAATGTTTTATTTTTGAACGTCAGTTCACATTTGTAGGTGGATCATCAGTGTTAGAGCTAAAATTAGCATGTTTAAAGTGATTTTCATGCTTCCAGGGGCTCGGGAAGTTAATTAAATACCATTTGGAGGCATTTAATGTTCGAGCAAAAACGGCTGATTTTCGACAAAAGAGATAACACCCCCCCATTACGTCATGCTTCAGAAATGTGGAAAATGGTCCGTTTTCAAATGTTTTATTTTTGAACGTCAGTTCACATTTGTAGGTGGATCATCAGTGTTAGAGCTAAAATTAGCATGTTTAAAGTGATTTTCATGCTTCCAGGGGCCCAAAACACAAGATTTATGGAATGGTTAAAAGTGCATGAAAATGGCCAATTTACTCACTCTGAGTTCTCAAAAATGGTTTCTTCACCCCGGGAAGTTAATTAAATACCATTTGGAGGCATTTAATGTTCGAGCAAAAACGGCTGATTTTCGACAAAAGAGATAACACCCCCCCATTACGTCATGCTTCAGAAATGTGGAAAATGGTCCGTTTTCAAATGTTTTATTTTTGAACGTCAGTTCACATTTGTAGGTGGATCATCAGTGTTAGAGCTAAAATTAGCATGTTTAAAGTGATTTTCATGCTTCCAGGGGCTCGGGAAGTTAATTAAATACCATTTGGAGGCATTTAATGTTCGAGCAAAAACGGCTGATTTTCGACAAAAGAGATAACACCCCCCCATTACGTCATGCTTCAGAAATGTGGAAAATGGTCCGTTTTCAAATGTTTTATTTTTGAACGTCAGTTCACATTTGTAGGTGGATCATCAGTGTTAGAGCTAAAATTAGCATGTTTAACGTGATTTTCATGCTTCCAGGGGCTCGGGAAGTGAAATAAATACCATTTGGAGGCATTTAATGTTCGAGCAAAAACGGCTGATTTTCGACAAAAGAGATAACACCCCCCCATTACGTCATGCTTCAGAAATGTGGAAAATAGTCCGTTTTCAAATGTTTTATTTAGTTCACATTTGTAGGTGGATCATCAGTGTTAGAGCTAAAATTAGCATGTTTTAAAGTGATTTTCATGCTTCCAGGGGCCCAAAACACAAGATTTATGGAATGGTTAAAAGTGCATGAAAATGGCCAATTTACTCACTCTGAGTTCTCAAAAAGGGTTTCTTCACCCCGGGAAGTTAATTAAATACCATTTGGAGGCATTTAATGTTCGAGCAAAAACGGCTGATTTTCGACAAAAGAGATAACACCCCCCCATTACGTCATGCTTCAGAAATGTGGAAAATGGTCCGTTTTCAAATGTTTTATTTTTGAACGTCAGTTCACATTTGTAGGTGGATCATCAGTGTTAGAGCTAAAATTAGCATGTTTAAAGTGATTTTCATGCTTCCAGGGGCTCGGGAAGTTAATTAAATACCATTTGGAGGCATTTAATGTTCGAGCAAAAACGGCTGATTTTCGACAAAAGAGATAACACCCCCCCATTACGTCATGCTTCAGAAATGTGGAAAATGGTCCGTTTTCAAATGTTTTATTTTTGAACGTCAGTTCACATTTGTAGGTGGATCATCAGTGTTAGAGCTAAAATTTGCATGTTTAAAGTGATTTTCATGCTTCCAGGGGCTCGGGAAGTTAATTAAATACCATTTGGAGGCATTTAATGTTCGAGCAAAAACGGCTGATTTTCGACAAAAGAGATAACACCCCCCCATTACGTCATGCTTCAGAAATGTGGAAAATGGTCCGTTTTCAAATGTTTTATTTTTGAACGTCAGTTCACATTTGTAGGTGGATCATCAGTGTTAGAGCTAAAATTAGCATGTTTAAAGTGATTTTCATGCTTCCAGGGGCCCAAAACACAAGATTAATGGAATGGTTAAAAGTGCATGAAAATGGCCAATTTACTCACTCTGAGTTCTCAAAAAGGGTTTCTTCACCCCGGGAAGTGAAATAAATACCATTTGGAGGCATTTAATGTTCGAGCAAAAACAGCTGATTTTCGACAAAAGAGATAACACCCCCCCATTACGTCATGCTTCAGAAATGTGGAAAATGGTCCGTTTTCAAATGTTTTATTTTTGAACGTCAGTTCACATTTGTAGGTGGATCATCAGTGTAAGAGCTAAAATTAGCATGTTTAAAGTGATTTTCATGCTTCCAGGGCCCAAAACACAAGATTTATGGAATGGTTAAAAGTGCATGAAAATGGCCAATTTACTCACTCTGAGTTCTCAAAAAGGGTTTCTTCACCCCGGGAAGTTAATTAAATACCATTTGGAGGCATTTAATGTTCGAGCAAAAACGGCTGATTTTCGACAAAAGAGATAACACCCCCCCATTACGTCATGCTTCAGAAATGTGGAAAATGGTCCATTTTCAAATGTTTTATTTTTGAACGTCAGTTCACATTTGTAGGTGGATCATCAGTGTTAGAGCTAAAATTAGCATGTTTAAAGTGATTTTCATGCTTCCAGGGGCTCGGGAAGTTAATTAAATACCATTTGGAGGCATTTAATGTTCGAGCAAAAACGGCTGATTTTCGACAAAAGAGATAACACCCCCCCCATTACGTCATGCTTCAGAAATGTGGAAAATGGTCCGTTTTCAAATGTTTTATTTTTGAACGTCAGTTCACATTTGTAGGTGGATCATCAGTGTTAGAGCTAAAATTAGCATGTTTAAAGTGATTTTCATGCTTCCAGGGGCTCGGGAAGTGAAATAAATACCATTTGGAGGCATTTAATGTTCGAGCAAAAACGGCTGATTTTCGACAAAAGAGATAACACCCCCCCATTACGTCATGCTTCAGAAATGTGGAAAATGGTCCGTTTTCAAATGTTTTATTTTTGAACGTCAGTTCACATTTGTAGGTGGATCATCAGTGTTAGAGCTAAAATTAGCATGTTTAAAGTGATTTTCATGCTTCCAGGGGCCCAAAACACAAGATTAATGGAATGGTTAAAAGTGCATGAAAATGGCCAATTTACTCACTCTGAGTTCTCAAAAAGGGTTTCTTCACCCCGGGAAGTGAAATAAATACCATTTGGAGGCATTTAATGTTCGAGCAAAAACGGCTGATTTTCGACAAAAGAGATAACACCCCCCCATTACGTCATGCTTCAGAAATGTGGAAAATGGTCCGTTTTCAAATGTTTTATTTTTGAACGTCAGTTCACATTTGTAGGTGGATCATCAGTGTTAGAGCTAAAAATTAGCATGTTTAAAGTGATTTTCATGCTTCCAGGGGCTCGGGAAGTGAAATAAATACCATTTGGAGGCATTTAATGTTCGAGCAAAAACGGCTGATTTTCGACAAAAGAGATAACACCCCCCATTACGTCATGCTTCAGAAATGTGGAAAATGGTCCGTTTTCAAATGTTTTATTTTTGAACGTCAGTTCACATTTGTAGGTGGATCATCAGTGTTAGAGCTAAAATTAGCATTTTTAAAGTGATTTTCATGCTTCCAGGGGCTCGGGAAGTTAATTAAATACCATTTGGAGGCATTTAATGTTCGAGCAAAAACGGCTGATTTTCGACAAAAGAGATAACACCCCCCCATTACGTCATGCTTCAGAAATGTGGAAAATGGTCCGTTTTCAAATGTTTTATTTTTGAACGTCAGTTCACATTTGTAGGTGGATCATCAGTGTTAGAGCTAAAATTAGCATGTTTAAAGTGATTTTCATGCTTCCAGGGCCCTAAACACAAGATTAATGGAATGGTTAAAAGTGCATGAAAATGGCCAATTTACTCACTCTGAGTTCTCAAAAAGGGTTTCTTCACCCCGGGAAGTGAAATAAATACCATTTGGAGGCATTTAATGTTCGAGCAAAAACGGCTGATATTCGACAAAAGAGATAACACCCCCCCATTACGTCATGCTTCAGAAATGTGGAAAATGGTCCGTTTTCAAATGTTTTATTTTTGAACGTCAGTTCACATTTGTAGGTGGATCATCAGTGTTAGAGCTAAAATTAGCATGTTTAAAGTGATTTTCATGCTTCCAGGGGCTCGGGAAGTTAATTAAATACCATTTGGAGGCATTTAATGTTCGAGCAAAAACGGCTGATTTTCGACAAAAGAGATAACACCCCCCCCATTACGTCATGCTTCAGAAATGTGGAAAATGGTCCGTTTTCAAATGTTTTATTTTTGAACGTCAGTTCACATTTGTAGGTGGATCATCAGTGTTAGAGCTAAAATTAGCATGTTTAAAGTGATTTTCATGCTTCCAGGGGCTCGGGAAGTTAATTAAATACCATTTGGAGGCATTTAATGTTCGAGCAAAAACGGCTGATTTTCGACAAAAGAGATAACACCCCCCCATTACGTCATGCTTCAGAAATGTGGAAAATGGTCCGTTTTCAAATGTTTTATTTTTGAACGTCAGTTCACATTTGTAGGTGGATCATCAGTGTTAGAGCTAAAATTAGCATGTTTAAAGTGATTTTCATGCTTCCAGGGGCCCAAAACACAAGATTTATGGAATGGTTAAAAGTGCATGAAAATGGCCAATTTACTCACTCTGAGTTCTCAAAAAGGGTTTCTTCACCCCGGGAAGTTAATTAAATACCATTTGGAGGCATTTAATGTTCGAGCAAAAACGGCTGATTTTCGACAAAAGAGATAACACCCCCCCATTACGTCATGCTTCAGAAATGTGGAAAATGGTCCGTTTTCAAATGTTTTATTTTTGAACGTCAGTTCACATTTGTAGGTGGATCATCAGTGTTAGAGCTAAAATTAGCATGTTTAAAGTGATTTTCATGCTTCCAGGGGCTCGGGAAGTTAATTAAATACCATTTGGAGGCATTTAATGTTCGAGCAAAAACGGCTGATTTTCGACAAAAGAGATAACACCCCCCCATTACGTCATGCTTCAGAAATGTGGAAAATGGTCCGTTTTCAAATGTTTTATTTTTGAACGTCAGTTCACATTTGTAGGTGGATCATCAGTGTTAGAGCTAAAATTAGCATGTTTAAAGTGATTTTCATGCTTCCAGGGGCCCAAAACACAAGATTTATGGAATGGTTAAAAGTGCATGAAAATGGCCAATTTACTCACTCTGAGTTCTCAAAAATGGTTTCTTCACCCCGGGAAGTTAATTAAATACCATTTGGAGGCATTTAATGTTCGAGCAAAAACGGCTGATTTTCGACAAAAGAGATAACACCCCCCCATTACGTCATGCTTCAGAAATGTGGAAAATGGTCCGTTTTCAAATGTTTTATTTTTGAACGTCAGTTCACATTTGTAGGTGGATCATCAGTGTTAGAGCTAAAATTAGCATGTTTAAAGTGATTTTCATGCTTCCAGGGGCTCGGGAAGTTAATTAAATACCATTTGGAGGCATTTAATGTTCGAGCAAAAACGGCTGATTTTCGACAAAAGAGATAACACCCCCCCATTACGTCATGCTTCAGAAATGTGGAAAATGGTCCGTTTTCAAATGTTTTATTTTTGAACGTCAGTTCACATTTGTAGGTGGATCATCAGTGTTAGAGCTAAAATTAGCATGTTTAACGTGATTTTCATGCTTCCAGGGGCTCGGGAAGTGAAATAAATACCATTTGGAGGCATTTAATGTTCGAGCAAAAACGGCTGATTTTCGACAAAAGAGATAACACCCCCCCCATTACGTCATGCTTCAGAAATGTGGAAAATAGTCCGTTTTCAAATGTTTTATTTTTGAACGTCAGTTCACATTTGTAGGTGGATCATCAGTGTTAGAGCTAAAATTAGCATGTTTAAAGTGATTTTCATGCTTCCAGGGGCCCAAAACACAAGATTTATGGAATGGTTAAAAGTGCATGAAAATGGCCAATTTACTCACTCTGAGTTCTCAAAAAGGGTTTCTTCACCCCGGGAAGTTAATTAAATACCATTTGGAGGCATTTAATGTTCGAGCAAAAACGGCTGATTTTCGACAAAAGAGATAACACCCCCCCATTACGTCATGCTTCAGAAATGTGGAAAATGGTCCGTTTTCAAATGTTTTATTTTTGAACGTCAGTTCACATTTGTAGGTGGATCATCAGTGTTAGAGCTAAAATTAGCATGTTTAAAGTGATTTTCATGCTTCCAGGGGCTCGGGAAGTTAATTAAATACCATTTGGAGGCATTTAATGTTCGAGCAAAAACGGCTGATTTTCGACAAAAGAGATAACACCCCCCCATTACGTCATGCTTCAGAAATGTGGAAAATGGTCCGTTTTCAAATGTTTTATTTTTGAACGTCAGTTCACATTTGTAGGTGGATCATCAGTGTTAGAGCTAAAATTTGCATGTTTAAAGTGATTTTCATGCTTCCAGGGGCTCGGGAAGTTAATTAAATACCATTTGGAGGCATTTAATGTTCGAGCAAAAACGGCTGATTTTCGACAAAAGAGATAACACCCCCCCATTACGTCATGCTTCAGAAATGTGGAAAATGGTCCGTTTTCAAATGTTTTATTTTTGAACGTCAGTTCACATTTGTAGGTGGATCATCAGTGTTAGAGCTAAAATTAGCATGTTTAAAGTGATTTTCATGCTTCCAGGGGCCCAAAACACAAGATTAATGGAATGGTTAAAAGTGCATGAAAATGGCCAATTTACTCACTCTGAGTTCTCAAAAAGGGTTTCTTCACCCCGGGAAGTGAAATAAATACCATTTGGAGGCATTTAATGTTCGAGCAAAAACAGCTGATTTTCGACAAAAGAGATAACACCCCCCCATTACGTCATGCTTCAGAAATGTGGAAAATGGTCCGTTTTCAAATGTTTTATTTTTGAACGTCAGTTCACATTTGTAGGTGGATCATCAGTGTAAGAGCTAAAATTAGCATGTTTAAAGTGATTTTCATGCTTCCAGGGGCCCAAAACACAAGATTTATGGAATGGTTAAAAGTGCATGAAAATGGCCAATTTACTCACTCTGAGTTCTCAAAAAGGGTTTCTTCACCCCGGGAAGTTAATTAAATACCATTTGGAGGCATTTAATGTTCGAGCAAAAACGGCTGATTTTCGACAAAAGAGATAACACCCCCCCATTACGTCATGCTTCAGAAATGTGGAAAATGGTCCATTTTCAAATGTTTTATTTTTGAACGTCAGTTCACATTTGTAGGTGGATCATCAGTGTTAGAGCTAAAATTAGCATGTTTAAAGTGATTTTCATGCTTCCAGGGGCTCGGGAAGTTAATTAAATACCATTTGGAGGCATTTAATGTTCGAGCAAAAACGGCTGATTTTCGACAAAAGAGATAACACCCCCCCCATTACGTCATGCTTCAGAAATGTGGAAAATGGTCCGTTTTCAAATGTTTTATTTTTGAACGTCAGTTCACATTTGTAGGTGGATCATCAGTGTTAGAGCTAAAATTAGCATGTTTAAAGTGATTTTCATGCTTCCAGGGGCTCGGGAAGTGAAATAAATACCATTTGGAGGCATTTAATGTTCGAGCAAAAACGGCTGATTTTCGACAAAAGAGATAACACCCCCCCATTACGTCATGCTTCAGAAATGTGGAAAATGGTCCGTTTTCAAATGTTTTATTTTTGAACGTCAGTTCACATTTGTAGGTGGATCATCAGTGTTAGAGCTAAAATTAGCATGTTTAAAGTGATTTTCATGCTTCCAGGGGCCCAAAACACAAGATTAATGGAATGGTTAAAAGTGCATGAAAATGGCCAATTTACTCACTCTGAGTTCTCAAAAAGGGTTTCTTCACCCCGGGAAGTGAAATAAATACCATTTGGAGGCATTTAATGTTCGAGCAAAAACAGCTGATTTTCGACAAAAGAGATAACACCCCCCCATTACGTCATGCTTCAGAAATGTGGAAAATGGTCCGTTTTCAAATGTTTTATTTTTGAACGTCAGTTCACATTTGTAGGTGGATCATCAGTGTAAGAGCTAAAATTAGCATGTTTAAAGTGATTTTCATGCTTCCAGGGGCCCAAAACACAAGATTTATGGAATGGTTAAAAGTGCATGAAAATGGCCAATTTACTCACTCTGAGTTCTCAAAAAGGGTTTCTTCACCCCGGGAAGTTAATTAAATACCATTTGGAGGCATTTAATGTTCGAGCAAAAACGGCTGATTTTCGACAAAAGAGATAACACCCCCCCATTACGTCATGCTTCAGAAATGTGGAAAATGGTCCATTTTCAAATGTTTTATTTTTGAACGTCAGTTCACATTTGTAGGTGGATCATCAGTGTTAGAGCTAAAATTAGCATGTTTAAAGTGATTTTCATGCTTCCAGGGGCTCGGGAAGTTAATTAAATACCATTTGGAGGCATTTAATGTTCGAGCAAAAACGGCTGATTTTCGACAAAAGAGATAACACCCCCCCCATTACGTCATGCTTCAGAAATGTGGAAAATGGTCCGTTTTCAAATGTTTTATTTTTGAACGTCAGTTCACATTTGTAGGTGGATCATCAGTGTTAGAGCTAAAATTAGCATGTTTAAAGTGATTTTCATGCTTCCAGGGGCTCGGGAAGTGAAATAAATACCATTTGGAGGCATTTAATGTTCGAGCAAAAACGGCTGATTTTCGACAAAAGAGATAACACCCCCCCATTACGTCATGCTTCAGAAATGTGGAAAATGGTCCGTTTTCAAATGTTTTATTTTTGAACGTCAGTTCACATTTGTAGGTGGATCATCAGTGTTAGAGCTAAAATTAGCATGTTTAAAGTGATTTTCATGCTTCCAGGGGCCCAAAACACAAGATTAATGGAATGGTTAAAAGTGCATGAAAATGGCCAATTTACTCACTCTGAGTTCTCAAAAAGGGTTTCTTCACCCCGGGAAGTGAAATAAATACCATTTGGAGGCATTTAATGTTCGAGCAAAAACAGCTGATTTTCGACAAAAGAGATAACACCCCCCCATTACGTCATGCTTCAGAAATGTGGAAAATGGTCCGTTTTCAAATGTTTTATTTTTGAACGTCAGTTCACATTTGTAGGTGGATCATCAGTGTTAGAGCTAAAATTAGCATGTTTAAAGTGATTTTCATGCTTCCAGGGGCTCGGGAAGTTAATTAAATACCATTTGGAGGCATTTAATGTTCGAGCAAAAACGGCTGATTTTCGACAAAAGAGATAACACCCCCCCATTACGTCATGCTTCAGAAATGTGGAAAATGGTCCGTTTTCAAATGTTTTATTTTTGAACGTCAGTTCACATTTGTAGGTGGATCATCAGTGTTAGAGCTAAAATTAGCATGTTTAAAGTGATTTTCATGCTTCCAGGGGCCCAAAACACAAGATTTATGGAATGGTTAAAAGTGCATGAAAATGGCCAATTTACTCACTCTGAGTTCTCAAAAAGGGTTTCTTCACCCCGGGAAGTTAATTAAATACCATTTGGAGGCATTTAATGTTCGAGCAAAAACGGCTGATTTTCGACAAAAGAGATAACACCCCCCCATTACGTCATGCTTCAGAAATGTGGAAAATGGTCCGTTTTCAAATGTTTTATTTTTGAACGTCAGTTCACATTTGTAGGTGGATCATCAGTGTTAGAGCTAAAATTAGCATGTTTAAAGTGATTTTCATGCTTCCAGGGGCTCGGGAAGTTAATTAAATACCATTTGGAGGCATTTAATGTTCGAGCAAAAACGGCTGATTTTCGACAAAAGAGATAACAACCCCTCATTACGTCATGCTTCAGAAATGTGGAAAATGGTCCATTTTCAAATGTTTTATTTTTGAACGTCAGTTCACATTTGTAGGTGGATCATCAGTGTTAGAGCTAAAATTAGCATGTTTAAAGTGATTTTCATGCTTCCAGGGGCTCGGGAAGTTAATTAAATACCATTTGGAGGCATTTAATGTTCGAGCAAAAACGGCTGATTTTCGACAAAAGAGATAACACCCCCCCATTACGTCATGCTTCAGAAATGTGGAAAATGGTCCGTTTTCAAATGTTTTATTTTTGAACGTCAGTTCACATTTGTAGGTGGATCATCAGTGTTAGAGCTAAAATTAGCATGTTTAAAGTGATTTTCATGCTTCCAGGGGCTCGGGAAGTTAATTAAATACCATTTGGAGGCATTTAATGTTCGAGCAAAAACGGCTGATTTTCGACAAAAGAGATAACACCCCCCCATTACGTCATGCTTCAGAAATGTGGAAAATGGTCCGTTTTCAAATGTTTTATTTTTGAACGTCAATTCACATTTGTAGGTGGATCATCAGTGTTAGAGCTAAAATTAGCATGTTTAAAGTGATTTTCATGCTTCCAGGGGCCCAAAACACAAGATTAATGGAATGGTTAAAAGTGCATGAAAATGGCCAATTTACTCACTCTGAGTTCTCAAAAAGGGTTTCTTCACCCCGGGAAGTGAAATAAATACCATTTGGAGGCATTTAATGTTCGAGCAAAAACAGCTGATTTTCGACAAAAGAGATAACACCCCCCCATTACGTCATGCTTCAGAAATCTGGAAAATGGTCCGTTTTCAAATGTTTTATTTTTGAACGTCAGTTCACATTTGTAGGTGGATCATCAGTGTTAGAGCTAAAATTAGCATGTTTAATGTGATTTTCATGCTTCCAGGGGCCCAAAACACAAGATTTATGGAATGGTTAAAAGTGCATGAAAATGGCCAATTTACTCACTCTGAGTTCTCAAAAATGGTTTCTTCACCCCGGGAAGTTAATTAAATACCATTTGGAGGCATTTAATGTTCGAGCAAAAACGGCTGATTTTCGACAAAAGAGATAACACCCACCCATTACGTCATGCTTCAGAAATGTGGAAAATGGTCCGTTTTCAAATGTTTTATTTTTGAACGTCAGTTCACATTTGTAGGTGGATCATCAGTGTTAGAGCTAAAATTAGCATGTTTAAAGTGATTTTCATGCTTCCAGGGGCTCGGGAAGTTAATTAAATACCATTTGGAGGCATTTAATGTTCGAGCAAAAACGGCTGATTTTCGACAAAAGAGATAACACCCCCCCATTACGTCATGCTTCAGAAATGTGGAAAATGGTCCATTTTCAAATGTTTTATTTTTGAACGTCAGTTCACATTTGTAGGTGGATCATCAGTGTTAGAGCTAAAATTAGCATGTTTAAAGTGATTTTCATGCTTCCAGGGGCTCGGGAAGTGAAATAAATACCATTTGGAGGCATTTAATGTTCGAGCAAAAACGGCTGATTTTCGACAAAAGAGATAACACCCCACCATTACGTCATGCTTCAGAAATGTGGAAAATGGTCCGTTTTCAAATGTTTTATTTTTGAACGTCAGTTCACATTTGTAGGTGGATCATCAGTGTTAGAGCTAAAATTAGCATGTTTAAAGTGATTTTCATGCTTCCAGGGGCCCAAAACACAAGATTAATGGAATGGTTAAAAGTGCATGAAAATGGCCAATTTACTCACTCTGAGTTCTCAAAAAGGGTTTCTTCACCCCGGGAAGTGAAATAAATACCATTTGGAGGCATTTAATGTTCGAGCAAAAACAGCAGATTTTCGACAAAAGAGATAACACCCCCCCATTACGTCATGCTTCAGAAATGTGGAAAATGGTCCGTTTTCAAATGTTTTATTTTTGAACGTCAGTTCACATTTGTAGGTGGATCATCAGTGTTAGAGCTAAAATTAGCATGTTTAAAGTGATTTTCATGCTTCCAGGGGCTCGGGAAGTTAATTAAATACCATTTGGAGGCATTTAATGTTCGAGCAAAAACGGCTGATTTTCGACAAAAGAGATAACACCCCCCCATTACGTCATGCTTCAGAAATGTGGAAAATGGTCCGTTTTCAAATGTTTTATTTTTGAACGTCAGTTCACATTTGTAGGTGGATCATCAGTGTTAGAGCTAAAATTAGCATGTTTAAAGTGATTTTCATGCTTCCAGGGGCCCAAAACACAAGATTAATGGAATGGTTAAAAGTGCATGAAAATGGCCAATTTACTCACTCTGAGTTCTCAAAAAGGGTTTCTTCACCCCGGGAAGTGAAATAAATACCATTTGGAGGCATTTAATGTTCGAGCAAAAACAGCTGATTTTCGACAAAAGAGATAACACCCCCCCATTACGTCATGCTTCAGAAATGTGGAAAATGGTCCGTTTTCAAATGTTTTATTTTTGAACGTCAGTTCACATTTGTAGGTGGATCATCAGTGTTAGAGCTAAAATTAGCATGTTTAAAGTGATTTTCATGCTTCCAGGGGCCCAAAACACAAGATTTATGGAATGGTTAAAAGTGCATGAAAATGGCCAATTTACTCACTCTGAGTTCTCAAAAATGGTTTCTTCACCCCGGGAAGTTAATTAAATACCATTTGGAGGCATTTAATGTTCGAGCAAAAACGGCTGATTTTCGACAAAAGAGATAACACCCCCCCATTACGTCATGCTTCAGAAATGTGGAAAATGGTCCGTTTTCAAATGTTTTATTTTTGAACGTCAGTTCACATTTGTAGGTGGATCATCAGTGTTAGAGCTAAAATTAGCATGTTTAAAGTGATTTTCATGCTTCCAGGGGCTCGGGAAGTTAATTAAATACCATTTGGAGGCATTTAATGTTCGAGCAAAAACGGCTGATTTTCGACAAAAGAGATAACACCCCCCATTACGTCATGCTTCAGAAATGTGGAAAATGGTCCGTTTTCAAATGTTTTATTTTTGAACGTCAGTTCACATTTGTAGGTGGATCATCAGTGTTAGAGCTAAAATTAGCATGTTTAAAGTGATTTTCATGCTTCCAGGGGCTCGGGAAGTTAATTAAATACCATTTGGAGGCATTTAATGTTCGAGCAAAAACGGCTGATTTTCGACAAAAGAGATAACACCCCCCCATTACGTCATGCTTCAGAAATGTGGAAAATGGTCCGTTTTCAAATGTTTTATTTTTGAACGTCAATTCACATTTGTAGGTGGATCATCAGTGTTAGAGCTAAAATTAGCATGTTTAAAGTGATTTTCATGCTTCCAGGGGCCCAAAACACAAGATTAATGGAATGGTTAAAAGTGCATGAAAATGGCCAATTTACTCACTCTGAGTTCTCAAAAAGGGTTTCTTCACCCCGGGAAGTGAAATAAATACCATTTGGAGGCATTTAATGTTCGAGCAAAAACAGCTGATTTTCGACGAAAGAGATAACACCCCTCCATTACGTCATGCTTCAGAAATCTGGAAAATGGTCCGTTTTCAAATGTTTTATTTTTGAACGTCAGTTCACATTTGTAGGTGGATCATCAGTGTTAGAGCTAAAATTAGCATGTTTAATGTGATTTTCATGCTTCCAGGGGCCCAAAACACAAGATTTATGGAATGGTTAAAAGTGCATGAAAATGGCCAATTTACTCACTCTGAGTTCTCAAAAATGGTTTCTTCACCCCGGGAAGTTAATTAAATACCATTTGGAGGCATTTAATGTTCGAGCAAAAACGGCTGATTTTCGACAAAAGAGATAACACCCACCCATTACGTCATGCTTCAGAAATGTGGAAAATGGTCCGTTTTCAAATGTTTTATTTTTGAACGTCAGTTCACATTTGTAGGTGGATCATCAGTGTTAGAGCTAAAATTAGCATGTTTAAAGTGATTTTCATGCTTCCAGGGGCTCGGGAAGTTAATTAAATACCATTTGGAGGCATTTAATGTTCGAGCAAAAACGGCTGATTTTCGACAAAAGAGATAACACCCCCCCATTACGTCATGCTTCAGAAATGTGGAAAATGGTCCGTTTTCAAATGTTTTATTTTTGAACGTCAGTTCACATTTGTAGGTGGATCATCAGTGTTAGAGCTAAAATTAGCATGTTTAAAGTGATTTTCATGCTTCCAGGGGCTCGGGAAGTGAAATAAATACCATTTGGAGGCATTTAATGTTCGAGCAAAAACGGCTGATTTTCGACAAAAGAGATAACACCCCACCATTACGTCATGCTTCAGAAATGTGGAAAATGGTCCGTTTTCAAATGTTTTATTTTTGAACGTCAGTTCACATTTGTAGGTGGATCATCAGTGTTAGAGCTAAAATTAGCATGTTTAAAGTGATTTTCATGCTTCCAGGGGCCCAAAACACAAGATTAATGGAATGGTTAAAAGTGCATGAAAATGGCCAATTTACTCACTCTGAGTTCTCAAAAAGGGTTTCTTCACCCCGGGAAGTGAAATAAATACCATTTGGAGGCATTTAATGTTCGAGCAAAAACAGCTGATTTTCGACAAAAGAGATAACACCCCCCCATTACGTCATGCTTCAGAAATGTGGAAAATGGTCCGTTTTCAAATGTTTTATTTTTGAACGTCAGTTCACATTTGTAGGTGGATCATCAGTGTTAGAGCTAAAATTAGCATGTTTAAAGTGATTTTCATGCTTCCAGGGGCTCGGGAAGTTAATTAAATACCATTTGGAGGCATTTAATGTTCGAGCAAAAACGGCTGATTTTCGACAAAAGAGATAACACCCCCCCATTACGTCATGCTTCAGAAATGTGGAAAATGGTCCGTTTTCAAATGTTTTATTTTTGAACGTCAGTTCACATTTGTAGGTGGATCATCAGTGTTAGAGCTAAAATTAGCATGTTTAAAGTGATTTTCATGCTTCCAGGGGCCCAAAACACAAGATTAATGGAATGGTTAAAAGTGCATGAAAATGGCCAATTTACTCACTCTGAGTTCTCAAAAAGGGTTTCTTCACCCCGGGAAGTGAAATAAATACCATTTGGAGGCATTTAATGTTCGAGCAAAAACAGCTGATTTTCGACAAAAGAGATAACACCCCCCCATTACGTCATGCTTCAGAAATGTGGAAAATGGTCCGTTTTCAAATGTTTTATTTTTGAACGTCAGTTCACATTTGTAGGTGGATCATCAGTGTTAGAGCTAAAATTAGCATGTTTAAAGTGATTTTCATGCTTCCAGGGGCCCAAAACACAAGATTTATGGAATGGTTAAAAGTGCATGAAAATGGCCAATTTACTCACTCTGAGTTCTCAAAAATGGTTTCTTCACCCCGGGAAGTTAATTAAATACCATTTGGAGGCATTTAATGTTCGAGCAAAAACGGCTGATTTTCGACAAAAGAGATAACACCCCCCCATTACGTCATGCTTCAGAAATGTGGAAAATGGTCCGTTTTCAAATGTTTTATTTTTGAACGTCAGTTCACATTTGTAGGTGGATCATCAGTGTTAGAGCTAAAATTAGCATGTTTAAAGTGATTTTCATGCTTCCAGGGGCTCGGGAAGTTAATTAAATACCATTTGGAGGCATTTAATGTTCGAGCAAAAACGGCTGATTTTTGACAAAAGAGATAACACCCCCCCATTACGTCATGCTTCAGAAATGTGGAAAATGGTCCGTTTTCAAATGTTTTATTTTTGAACGTCAGTTCACATTTGTAGGTGGATCATCAGTGTTAGAGCTAAAATTAGCATGTTTAAAGTGATTTTCATGCTTCCAGGGGCCCAAAACACAAGATTTATGGAATGGTTAAAAGTGCATGAAAATGGCCAATTTACTCACTCTGAGTTCTCAAAAAGGGTTTCTTCACCCCGGGAAGTTAATTAAATACCATTTGGAGGCATTTAATGTTCGAGCAAAAACGGCTGATTTTCGACAAAAGAGATAACACCCCCCCATTACGTCATGCTTCAGAAATGTGGAAAATGGTCCGTTTTCAAATGTTTTATTTTTGAACGTCAGTTCACATTTGTAGGTGGATCATCAGTGTTAGAGCTAAAATTAGCATGTTTAAAGTGATTTTCATGCTTCCAGGGGCTCAGGAAGTGAAATAAATACCATTTGGAGGCATTTAATGTTCGAGCAAAAACGGCTGATTTTCGACAAAAGAGATAACACCCCCCATTACGTCATGCTTCAGAAATGTGGAAAATGGTCCGTTTTCAAATGTTTTATTTTTGAACGTCAGTTCACATTTGTAGGTGGATCATCAGTGTTAGAGCTAAAATTAGCATGTTTAAAGTGATTTTCATGCTTCCAGGGGCTCGGGAAGTTAATTAAATACCATTTGGAGGCATTTAATGTTCGAGCAAAAACGGCTGATTTTCGACAAAAGAGATAACACCCCCCCATTACGTCATGCTTCAGAAATGTGGAAAATGGTCCGTTTTCAAATGTTTTATTTTTGAACGTCAGTTCACATTTGTAGGTGGATCATCAGTGTTAGAGCTAAAATTAGCATGTTTAAAGTGATTTTCATGCTTCCAGGGGCTCGGGAAGTGAAATAAATACCATTTGGAGGCATTTAATGTTCGAGCAAAAACGGCTGATTTTCGACAAAAGAGATAACACCCCCCATTACGTCATGCTTCAGAAATGTGGAAAATGGTCCGTTTTCAAATGTTTTATTTTTGAACGTCAGTTCACATTTGTAGGTGGATCATCAGTGTTAGAGCTAAAATTAGCATGTTTAAAGTGATTTTCATGCTTCCAGGGGCCCAAAACACAAGATTTATGGAATGGTTAAAAGTGCATGAAAATGGCCAATTTACTCACTCTGAGTTCTCAAAAAGGGTTTCTTCACCCCGGGAAGTTAATTAAATACCATTTGGAGGCATTTAATGTTCGAGCAAAAACGGCTGATTATCGACAAAAGAGATAACACCCCCCCATTACGTCATGCTTCAGAAATGTGGAAAATGGTCCGTTTTCAAATGTTTTATTTTTGAACGTCAGTTCACATTTGTAGGTGGATCATCAGTGTTAGAGCTAAAATTAGCATGTTTAAAGTGATTTTCATGCTTCCAGGGGCTCGGGAAGTTAATTAAATACCATTTGGAGGCATTTAATGTTCGAGCAAAAACGGCTGATTTTCGACAAAAGAGATAACACCCCCCCATTACGTCATGCTTCAGAAATGTGGAAAATGGTCCGTTTTCAAATGTTTTATTTTTGAACGTCAGTTCACATTTGTAGGTGGATCATCAGTGTTAGAGCTAAAATTAGCATGTTTAAAGTGATTTTCATGCTTCCAGGGGCCCAAAACACAAGATTAATGGAATGGTTAAAAGTGCATGAAAATGGCCAATTTACTCACTCTGAGTTCTCAAAAAGGGTTTCTTCACCCCGGGAAGTGAAATAAATACCATTTGGAGGCATTTAATGTTTGAGCAAAAACAGCTGATTTTCGACAAAAGAGATAACACCCCCCCATTACGTCATGCTTCAGAAATGTGGAAAATGGTCGGTTTTCAAATGTTTTATTTTTGAACGTCAGTTCACATTTGTAGGTGGATCATCAGTGTTAGAGCTAAAATTAGCATGTTTAAAGTGATTTTCATGCTTCCAGGGGCCCAAAACACAAGATTTATGGAATGGTTAAAAGTGCATGAAAATGGCCAATTTACTCACTCTGAGTTCTCAAAAATGGTTTCTTCACCCCGGGAAGTTAATTAAATACCATTTGGAGGCATTTAATGTTCGAGCAAAAACGGCTGATTTTCGACAAAAGAGATAACACCCCCCCATTACGTCATGCTTCAGAAATGTGGAAAATGGTCCGTTTTCAAATGTTTTATTTTTGAACGTCAGTTCACATTTGTAGGTGGATCATCAGTGTTAGAGCTAAAATTAGCATGTTTAAAGTGATTTTCATGCTTCCAGGGGCTCGGGAAGTTAATTAAATACCATTTGGAGGCATTTAATGTTCGAGCAAAAACGGCTGATTTTCGACAAAAGAGATAACACCCCCCCATTACGTCATGCTTCAGAAATGTGGAAAATGGTCCGTTTTCAAATGTTTTATTTTTGAACGTCAGTTCACATTTGTAGGTGGATCATCAGTGTTAGAGCTAAAATTAGCATGTTTAAAGTGATTTTCATGCTTCCAGGGGCCCAAAACACAAGATTTATGGAATGGTTAAAAGTGCATGAAAATGGCCAATTTACTCACTCTGAGTTCTCAAAAAGGGTTTCTTCACCCCGGGAAGTTAATTAAATACCATTTGGAGGCATTTAATGTTCGAGCAAAAACGGCTGATTTTCGACAAAAGAGATAACACCCCCCCATTACGTCATGCTTCAGAAATGTGGAAAATGGTCCATTTTCAAATGTTTTATTTTTGAACGTCAGTTCACATTTGTAGGTGGATCATCAGTGTTAGAGCTAAAATTAGCATGTTTAAAGTGATTTTCATGCTTCCAGGGGCTCGGGAAGTGAAATAAATACCATTTGGAGGCATTTAATGTTCGAGCAAAAACGGCTGATTTTCGACAAAAGAGATAACACCCCACCATTACGTCATGCTTCAGAAATGTGGAAAATGGTCCGTTTTCAAATGTTTTATTTTTGAACGTCAGTTCACATTTGTAGGTGGATCATCAGTGTTAGAGCTAAAATTAGCATGTTTAAAGTGATTTTCATGCTTCCAGGGGCCCAAAACACAAGATTAATGGAATGGTTAAAAGTGCATGAAAATGGCCAATTTACTCACTCTGAGTTCTCAAAAAGGGTTTCTTCACCCCGGGAAGTGAAATAAATACCATTTGGAGGCATTTAATGTTCGAGCAAAAACAGCTGATTTTCGACAAAAGAGATAACACCCCCCCATTACGTCATGCTTCAGAAATGTGGAAAATGGTCCGTTTTCAAATGTTTTATTTTTGAACGTCAGTTCACATTTGTAGGTGGATCATCAGTGTTAGAGCTAAAATTAGCATGTTTAAAGTGATTTTCATGCTTCCAGGGGCTCGGGAAGTTAATTAAATACCATTTGGAGGCATTTAATGTTCGAGCAAAAACGGCTGATTTTCGACAAAAGAGATAACACCCCCCCATTACGTCATGCTTCAGAAATGTGGAAAATGGTCCGTTTTCAAATGTTTTATTTTTGAACGTCAGTTCACATTTGTAGGTGGATCATCAGTGTTAGAGCTAAAATTAGCATGTTTAAAGTGATTTTCATGCTTCCAGGGGCCCAAAACACAAGATTAATGGAATGGTTAAAAGTGCATGAAAATGGCCAATTTACTCACTCTGAGTTCTCAAAAAGGGTTTCTTCACCCCGGGAAGTGAAATAAATACCATTTGGAGGCATTTAATGTTCGAGCAAAAACAGCTGATTTTCGACAAAAGAGATAACACCCCCCCATTACGTCATGCTTCAGAAATGTGGAAAATGGTCCGTTTTCAAATGTTTTATTTTTGAACGTCAGTTCACATTTGTAGGTGGATCATCAGTGTTAGAGCTAAAATTAGCATGTTTAAAGTGATTTTCATGCTTCCAGGGGCCCAAAACACAAGATTTATGGAATGGTTAAAAGTGCATGAAAATGGCCAATTTACTCACTCTGAGTTCTCAAAAATGGTTTCTTCACCCCGGGAAGTTAATTAAATACCATTTGGAGGCATTTAATGTTCGAGCAAAAACGGCTGATTTTCGACAAAAGAGATAACACCCCCCCATTACGTCATGCTTCAGAAATGTGGAAAATGGTCCGTTTTCAAATGTTTTATTTTTGAACGTCAGTTCACATTTGTAGGTGGATCATCAGTGTTAGAGCTAAAATTAGCATGTTTAAAGTGATTTTCATGCTTCCAGGGGCTCGGGAAGTTAATTAAATACCATTTGGAGGCATTTAATGTTCGAGCAAAAACGGCTGATTTTTGACAAAAGAGATAACACCCCCCCATTACGTCATGCTTCAGAAATGTGGAAAATGGTCCGTTTTCAAATGTTTTATTTTTGAACGTCAGTTCACATTTGTAGGTGGATCATCAGTGTTAGAGCTAAAATTAGCATGTTTAAAGTGATTTTCATGCTTCCAGGGGCCCAAAACACAAGATTTATGGAATGGTTAAAAGTGCATGAAAATGGCCAATTTACTCACTCTGAGTTCTCAAAAAGGGTTTCTTCACCCCGGGAAGTTAATTAAATACCATTTGGAGGCATTTAATGTTCGAGCAAAAACGGCTGATTTTCGACAAAAGAGATAACACCCCCCCATTACGTCATGCTTCAGAAATGTGGAAAATGGTCCGTTTTCAAATGTTTTATTTTTGAACGTCAGTTCACATTTGTAGGTGGATCATCAGTGTTAGAGCTAAAATTAGCATGTTTAAAGTGATTTTCATGCTTCCAGGGGCTCAGGAAGTGAAATAAATACCATTTGGAGGCATTTAATGTTCGAGCAAAAACGGCTGATTTTCGACAAAAGAGATAACACCCCCCATTACGTCATGCTTCAGAAATGTGGAAAATGGTCCGTTTTCAAATGTTTTATTTTTGAACGTCAGTTCACATTTGTAGGTGGATCATCAGTGTTAGAGCTAAAATTAGCATGTTTAAAGTGATTTTCATGCTTCCAGGGGCTCGGGAAGTTAATTAAATACCATTTGGAGGCATTTAATGTTCGAGCAAAACCGGCTGATTTTCGACAAAAGAGATAACACCCCCCCATTACGTCATGCTTCAGAAATGTGGAAAATGGTCCGTTTTCAAATGTTTTATTTTTGAACGTCAGTTCACATTTGTAGGTGGATCATCAGTGTTAGAGCTAAAATTAGCATGTTTAAAGTGATTTTCATGCTTCCAGGGGCTCGGGAAGTGAAATAAATACCATTTGGAGGCATTTAATGTTCGAGCAAAAACGGCTGATTTTCGACAAAAGAGATAACACCCCCCATTACGTCATGCTTCAGAAATGTGGAAAATGGTCCGTTTTCAAATGTTTTATTTTTGAACGTCAGTTCACATTTGTAGGTGGATCATCAGTGTTAGAGCTAAAATTAGCATGTTTAAAGTGATTTTCATGCTTCCAGGGGCCCAAAACACAAGATTTATGGAATGGTTAAAAGTGCATGAAAATGGCCAATTTACTCACTCTGAGTTCTCAAAAAGGGTTTCTTCACCCCGGGAAGTTAATTAAATACCATTTGGAGGCATTTAATGTTCGAGCAAAAACGGCTGATTATCGACAAAAGAGATAACACCCCCCCATTACGTCATGCTTCAGAAATGTGGAAAATGGTCCGTTTTCAAATGTTTTATTTTTGAACGTCAGTTCACATTTGTAGGTGGATCATCAGTGTTAGAGCTAAAATTAGCATGTTTAAAGTGATTTTCATGCTTCCAGGGGCTCGGGAAGTTAATTAAATACCATTTGGAGGCATTTAATGTTCGAGCAAAAACGGCTGATTTTCGACAAAAGAGATAACACCCCCCCCCCCATTACGTCATGCTTCAGAAATGTGGAAAATGGTCCGTTTTCAAATGTTTTATTTTTGAACGTCAGTTCACATTTGTAGGTGGATCATCAGTGTTAGAGCTAAAATTAGCATGTTTAAAGTGATTTTCATGCTTCCAGGGGCCCAAAACACAAGATTAATGGAATGGTTAAAAGTGCATGAAAATGGCCAATTTACTCACTCTGAGTTCTCAAAAAGGGTTTCTTCACCCCGGGAAGTGAAATAAATACCATTTGGAGGCATTTAATGTTCGAGCAAAAACAGCTGATTTTCGACAAAAGAGATAACACCCCCCCATTACGTCATGCTTCAGAAATGTGGAAAATGGTCGGTTTTCAAATGTTTTATTTTTGAACGTCAGTTCACATTTGTAGGTGGATCATCAGTGTTAGAGCTAAAATTAGCATGTTTAAAGTGATTTTCATGCTTCCAGGGGCCCAAAACACAAGATTTATGGAATGGTTAAAAGTGCATGAAAATGGCCAATTTACTCACTCTGAGTTCTCAAAAATGGTTTCTTCACCCCGGGAAGTTAATTAAATACCATTTGGAGGCATTTAATGTTCGAGCAAAAACGGCTGATTTTCGACAAAAGAGATAACACCCCCCCATTACGTCATGCTTCAGAAATGTGGAAAATGGTCCGTTTTCAAATGTTTTATTTTTGAACGTCAGTTCACATTTGTAGGTGGATCATCAGTGTTAGAGCTAAAATTAGCATGTTTAAAGTGATTTTCATGCTTCCAGGGGCTCGGGAAGTTAATTAAATACCATTTGGAGGCATTTAATGTTCGAGCAAAAACGGCTGATTTTCGACAAAAGAGATAACACCCCCCCATTACGTCATGCTTCAGAAATGTGGAAAATGGTCCGTTTTCAAATGTTTTATTTTTGAACGTCAGTTCACATTTGTAGGTGGATCATCAGTGTTAGAGCTAAAATTAGCATGTTTAAAGTGATTTTCATGCTTCCAGGGGCCCAAAACACAAGATTTATGGAATGGTTAAAAGTGCATGAAAATGGCCAATTTACTCACTCTGAGTTCTCAAAAAGGGTTTCTTCACCCCGGGAAGTTAATTAAATACCATTTGGAGGCATTTAATGTTCGAGCAAAAACGGCTGATTTCGACAAAAGAGATAACACCCCCCCATTACGTCATGCTTCAGAAATGTGGAAAATGGTCCGTTTTCAAATGTTTTATTTTTGAACGTCAGTTCACATTTGTAGGTGGATCATCAGTGTTAGAGCTAAAATTAGCATGTTTAAAGTGATTTTCATGCTTCCAGGGGCTCGGGAAGTGAAATAAATACCATTTGGAGGCATTTAATGTTCGAGCAAAAACGGCTGATTTTCGACAAAAGAGATAACACCCCCCATTACGTCATGCTTCAGAAATGTGGAAAATGGTCCGTTTTCAATGTTTTATTTTTGAACGTCAGTTCACATTTGTAGGTGGATCATCAGTGTTAGAGCTAAAATTAGCATGTTTAAAGTGATTTTCATGCTTCCAGGGGCTCGGGAAGTTAATTAAATACCATTTGGAGGCATTTAATGTTCGAGCAAAAACGGCTGATTTTCGACAAAAGAGATAACACCCCCCCATTACGTCATGCTTCAGAAATGTGGAAAATGGTCCGTTTTCAAATGTTTTATTTTTGAACGTCAGTTCACATTTGTAGGTGGATCATCAGTGTTAGAGCTAAAATTAGCATGTTTAAAGTGATTTTCATGCTTCCAGGGGCTCGGGAAGTGAAATAAATACCATTTGGAGGCATTTAATGTTCGAGCAAAAACGGCTGATTTTCGACAAAAGAGATAACACCCCCCCATTACGTCATGCTTCAGAAATGTGGAAAATGGTCCGTTTTCAAATGTTTTATTTTTGAACGTCAGTTCACATTTGTAGGTGGATCATCAGTGTTAGAGCTAAAATTAGCATGTTTAAAGTGATTTTCATGCTTCCAGGGGCCCAAAACACAAGATTTATGGAATGGTTAAAAGTGCATGAAAATGGCCAATTTACTCACTCTGAGTTCTCAAAAAGGGTTTCTTCACCCCGGGAAGTTAATTAAATACCATTTGGAGGCATTTAATGTTCGAGCAAAAACGGCTGATTTTCGACAAAAGAGATAACACCCCCCCATTACGTCATGCTTCAGAAATGTGGAAAATGGTCCGTTTTCAAATGTTTTATTTTTGAACGTCAGTTCACATTTGTAGGTGGATCATCAGTGTTAGAGCTAAAATTAGCATGTTTAAAGTGATTTTCATGCTTCCAGGGGCTCGGGAAGTTAATTAAATACCATTTGGAGGCATTTAATGTTCGAGCAAAAACGGCTGATTTTCGACAAAAGAGATAACACCCCCCCATTACGTCATGCTTCAGAAATGTGGAAAATGGTCCGTTTTCAAATGTTTTATTTTTGAACGTCAGTTCACATTTGTAGGTGGATCATCAGTGTTAGAGCTAAAATTAGCATGTTTAAAGTGATTTTCATGCTTCCAGGGGCCCAAAACACAAGATTTATGGAATGGTTAAAAGTGCATGAAAATGGCCAATTTACTCACTCTGAGTTCTCAAAAAGGGTTTCTTCACCCCGGGAAGTTAATTAAATACCATTTGGAGGCATTTAATGTTCGAGCAAAAACGGCTGATTTTCGACAAAAGAGATAACACCCCCCCATTACGTCATGCTTCAGAAATGTGGAAAATGGTCCGTTTTCAAATGTTTTATTTTTGAACGTCAGTTCACATTTGTAGGTGGATCATCAGTGTTAGAGCTAAAATTAGCATGTTTAAAGTGATTTTCATGCTTCCAGGGGCCCAAAACACAAGATTAATGGAATGGTTAAAAGTGCATGAAAATGGCCAATTTACTCACTCTGAGTTCTCAAAAAGGGTTTCTTCACCCCGGGAAGTGAAATAAATACCATTTGGAGGCATTTAATGTTCGAGCAAAAACAGCTGATTTTCGACAAAAGAGATAACACCCCCCCATTACGTCATGCTTCAGAAATGTGGAAAATGGTCGGTTTTCAAATGTTTTATTTTTGAACGTCAGTTCACATTTGTAGGTGGATCATCAGTGTTAGAGCTAAAATTAGCATGTTTAAAGTGATTTTCATGCTTCCAGGGGCCCAAAACACAAGATTTATGGAATGGTTAAAAGTGCATGAAAATGGCCAATTTACTCACTCTGAGTTCTCAAAAATGGTTTCTTCACCCCGGGAAGTTAATTAAATACCATTTGGAGGCATTTAATGTTCGAGCAAAAACGGCTGATTTTCGACAAAAGAGATAACACCCCCCCATTACGTCATGCTTCAGAAATGTGGAAAATGGTCCGTTTTCAAATGTTTTATTTTTGAACGTCAGTTCACATTTGTAGGTGGATCATCAGTGTTAGAGCTAAAATTAGCATGTTTAAAGTGATTTTCATGCTTCCAGGGGCTCGGGAAGTTAATTAAATACCATTTGGAGGCATTTAATGTTCGAGCAAAAACGGCTGATTTTCGACAAAAGAGATAACACCCCCCCATTACGTCATGCTTCAGAAATGTGGAAAATGGTCCGTTTTCAAATGTTTTATTTTTGAACGTCAGTTCACATTTGTAGGTGGATCATCAGTGTTAGAGCTAAAATTAGCATGTTTAAAGTGATTTTCATGCTTCCAGGGGCCCAAAACACAAGATTTATGGAATGGTTAAAAGTGCATGAAAATGGCCAATTTACTCACTCTGAGTTCTCAAAAAGGGTTTCTTCACCCCGGGAAGTTAATTAAATACCATTTGGAGGCATTTAATGTTCGAGCAAAAACGGCTGATTTTCGACAAAAGAGATAACACCCCCCCATTACGTCATGCTTCAGAAATGTGGAAAATGGTCCGTTTTCAAATGTTTTATTTTTGAACGTCAGTTCACATTTGTAAGTGGATCATCAGTGTTAGAGCTAAAATTAGCATGTTTAAAGTGATTTTCATGCTTCCAGGGGCTCGGGAAGTGAAATAAATACCATTTGGAGGCATTTAATGTTCGAGCAAAAACGGCTGATTTTCGACAAAAGAGATAACACCCCCCATTACGTCATGCTTCAGAAATGTGGAAAATGGTCCGTTTTCAAATGTTTTATTTTTGAACGTCAGTTCACATTTGTAGGTGGATCATCAGTGTTAGAGCTAAAATTAGCATGTTTAAAGTGATTTTCATGCTTCCAGGGGCTCGGGAAGTTAATTAAATACCATTTGGAGGCATTTAATGTTCGAGCAAAAACGGCTGATTTTCGACAAAAGAGATAACACCCCCCATTACGTCATGCTTCAGAAATGTGGAAAATGGTCCGTTTTCAAATGTTTTATTTTTGAACGTCAGTTCACATTTGTAGGTGGATCATCAGTGTTAGAGCTAAAATTAGCATGTTTAAAGTGATTTTCATGCTTCCAGGGGCTCGGGAAGTGAAATAAATACCATTTGGAGGCATTTAATGTTCGAGCAAAAACGGCTGATTTTCGACAAAAGAGATAACACCCCCCCATTACGTCATGCTTCAGAAATGTGGAAAATGGTCCGTTTTCAAATGTTTTATTTTTGAACGTCAGTTCACATTTGTAGGTGGATCATCAGTGTTAGAGCTAAAATTAGCATGTTTAAAGTGATTTTCATGCTTCCAGGGGCCCAAAACACAAGATTTATGGAATGGTTAAAAGTGCATGAAAATGGCCAATTTACTCACTCTGAGTTCTCAAAAAGGGTTTCTTCACCCCGGGAAGTTAATTAAATACCATTTGGAGGCATTTAATGTTCGAGCAAAACGGCTGATTTTCGACAAAAGAGATAACACCCCCCCATTACGTCATGCTTCAGAAATGTGGAAATGGTCCGTTTTCAAATGTTTTATTTTTTGAACGTCAGTTCACATTTGTAGGTGGATCATCAGTGTTAGAGCTAAAATTAGCATGTTTAAAGTGATTTTCATGCTTCCAGGGGCTCGGGAAGTTAATTAAATACCATTTGGAGGCATTTAATGTTCGAGCAAAAACGGCTGATTTTCGACAAAAGAGATAACACCCCCCCATTACGTCATGCTTCAGAAATGTGGAAAATGGTCCGTTTTCAAATGTTTTATTTTTGAACGTCAGTTCACATTTGTAGGTGGATCATCAGTGTTAGAGCTAAAATTAGCATGTTTAAAGTGATTTTCATGCTTCCAGGGGCCAAAACACAAGATTTATGGAATGGTTAAAAGTGCATGAAAATGGCCAATTTACTCACTCTGAGTTCTCAAAAAGGGTTTCTTCACCCCGGGAAGTTAATTAAATACCATTTGGAGGCATTTAATGTTCGAGCAAAAACGGCTGATTTTCGACAAAAGAGATAACACCCCCCCATTACGTCATGCTTCAGAAATGTGGAAAATGGTCCGTTTTCAAATGTTTTATTTTTGAACGTCAGTTCACATTTGTAGGTGGATCATCAGTGTTAGAGCTAAAATTAGCATGTTTAAAGTGATTTTCATGCTTCCAGGGGCTCGGGAAGTGAAATAAATACCATTTGGAGGCATTTAATGTTCGAGCAAAAACGGCTGATTTTCGACAAAAGAGATAACACCCCCCATTACGTCATGCTTCAGAAATGTGGAAAATGGTCCGTTTTCAAATGTTTTATTTTTGAACGTCAGTTCACATTTTGTAGGTGGATCATCAGTGTTAGAGCTAAAATTAGCATTTTTAAAGTGATTTTCATGCTTCCAGGGGCTCGGGAAGTTAATTAAATACCATTTGGAGGCATTTAATGTTCGAGCAAAAACGGCTGATTTTCGACAAAAGAGATAACACCCCCCCATTACGTCATGCTTCAGAAATGTGGAAAATGGTCCGTTTTCAAATGTTTTATTTTTGAACGTCAGTTCACATTTGTAGGTGGATCATCAGTGTTAGAGCTAAAATTAGCATGTTTAAAGTGATTTTCATGCTTCCAGGGGCTCGGGAAGTGAAATAAATACCATTTGGAGGCATTTAATGTTCGAGCAAAAACGGCTGATTTTCGACAAAAGAGATAACACCCCCCCATTACGTCATGCTTCAGAAATGTGGAAAATGGTCCGTTTTCAAATGTTTTATTTTTGAACGTCAGTTCACATTTGTAGGTGGATCATCAGTGTTAGAGCTAAAATTAGCATGTTTAAAGTGATTTTCATGCTTCCAGGGGCCCAAAACACAAGATTTATGGAATGGTTAAAAGTGCATGAAAATGGCCAATTTACTCACTCTGAGTTCTCAAAAAGGGTTTCTTCACCCCGGGAAGTTAATTAAATACCATTTGGAGGCATTTAATGTTCGAGCAAAAACGGCTGATTTTCGACAAAAGAGATAACACCCCCCCATTACGTCATGCTTCAGAAATGTGGAAAATGGTCCGTTTTCAAATGTTTTATTTTTGAACGTCAGTTCACATTTGTAGGTGGATCATCAGTGTTAGAGCTAAAATTAGCATGTTTAAAGTGATTTTCATGCTTCCAGGGGCTCGGGAAGTGAAATAAATACCATTTGGAGGCATTTAATGTTCGAGCAAAAACGGCTGATTTTCGACAAAAGAGATAACACCCCCCATTACGTCATGCTTCAGAAATGTGGAAAATGGTCCGTTTTCAAATGTTTTATTTTTGAACGTCAGTTCACATTTGTAGGTGGATCATCAGTGTTAGAGCTAAAATTAGCATGTTTAAAGTGATTTTCATGCTTCCAGGGGCTCGGGAAGTTAATTAAATACCATTTGGAGGCATTTAATGTTCGAGCAAAAACGGCTGATTTTCGACAAAAGAGATAACACCCCCCCATTACGTCATGCTTCAGAAATGTGGAAAATGGTCCGTTTTCAAATGTTTTATTTTTGAACGTCAGTTCACATTTGTAGGTGGATCATCAGTGTTAGAGCTAAAATTAGCATGTTTAAAGTGATTTTCATGCTTCCAGGGGCTCGGGAAGTTAAATAAATACCATTTGGAGGCATTTAATGTTCGAGCAAAAACGGCTGATTTTCGACAAAAGAGATAACACCCCCCATTACGTCATGCTTCAGAAATGTGGAAAATGGTCCGTTTTCAAATGTTTTATTTTTGAACGTCAGTTCACATTTGTAGGTGGATCATCAGTGTTAGAGCTAAAATTAGCATGTTTAAAGTGATTTTCATGCTTCCAGGGGCCCAAAACACAAGATTTATGGAATGGTTAAAAGTGCATGAAAATGGCCAATTTACTCACTCTGAGTTCTCAAAAAGGGTTTCTTCACCCCGGGAAGTTAATTAAATACCATTTGGAGGCATTTAATGTTCGAGCAAAAACGGCTGATTATCGACAAAAGAGATAACACCCCCCCATTACGTCATGCTTCAGAAATGTGGAAAATGGTCCGTTTTCAAATGTTTTATTTTTGAACGTCAGTTCACATTTGTAGGTGGATCATCAGTGTTAGAGCTAAAATTAGCATGTTTAAAGTGATTTTCATGCTTCCAGGGGCTCGGGAAGTTAATTAAATACCATTTGGAGGCATTTAATGTTCGAGCAAAAACGGCTGATTTTCGACAAAAGAGATAACACCCCCCCATTACGTCATGCTTCAGAAATGTGGAAAATGGTCCGTTTTCAAATGTTTTATTTTTGAACGTCAGTTCACATTTGTAGGTGGATCATCAGTGTTAGAGCTAAAATTAGCATGTTTAAAGTGATTTTCATGCTTCCAGGGGCCCAAAACACAAGATTAATGGAATGGTTAAAAGTGCATGAAAATGGCCAATTTACTCACTCTGAGTTCTCAAAAAGGGTTTCTTCACCCCGGGAAGTGAAATAAATACCATTTGGAGGCATTTAATGTTCGAGCAAAAACAGCTGATTTTCGACAAAAGAGATAACACCCCCCCATTACGTCATGCTTCAGAAATGTGGAAAATGGTCGGTTTTCAAATGTTTTATTTTTGAACGTCAGTTCACATTTGTAGGTGGATCATCAGTGTTAGAGCTAAAATTAGCATGTTTAAAGTGATTTTCATGCTTCCAGGGGCCCAAAACACAAGATTTATGGAATGGTTAAAAGTGCATGAAAATGGCCAATTTACTCACTCTGAGTTCTCAAAAATGGTTTCTTCACCCCGGGAAGTTAATTAAATACCATTTGGAGGCATTTAATGTTCGAGCAAAAACGGCTGATTTTCGACAAAAGAGATAACACCCCCCCATTACGTCATGCTTCAGAAATGTGGAAAATGGTCCGTTTTCAAATGTTTTATTTTTGAACGTCAGTTCACATTTGTAGGTGGATCATCAGTGTTAGAGCTAAAATTAGCATGTTTAAAGTGATTTTCATGCTTCCAGGGGCTCGGGAAGTTAATTAAATACCATTTGGAGGCATTTAATGTTCGAGCAAAAACGGCTGATTTTCGACAAAAGAGATAACACCCCCCCATTACGTCATGCTTCAGAAATGTGGAAAATGGTCCGTTTTCAAATGTTTTATTTTTGAACGTCAGTTCACATTTGTAGGTGGATCATCAGTGTTAGAGCTAAAATTAGCATGTTTAAAGTGATTTTCATGCTTCCAGGGGCCCAAAACACAAGATTTATGGAATGGTTAAAAGTGCATGAAAATGGCCAATTTACTCACTCTGAGTTCTCAAAAAGGGTTTCTTCACCCCGGGAAGTTAATTAAATACCATTTGGAGGCATTTAATGTTCGAGCAAAAACGGCTGATTTTCGACAAAAGAGATAACACCCCCCCATTACGTCATGCTTCAGAAATGTGGAAAATGGTCCGTTTTCAAATGTTTTATTTTTGAACGTCAGTTCACATTTGTAGGTGGATCATCAGTGTTAGAGCTAAAATTAGCATGTTTAAAGTGATTTTCATGCTTCCAGGGGCTCGGGAAGTGAAATAAATACCATTTGGAGGCATTTAATGTTCGAGCAAAAACGGCTGATTTTCGACAAAAGAGATAACACCCCCCATTACGTCATGCTTCAGAAATGTGGAAAATGGTCCGTTTTCAAATGTTTTATTTTTGAACGTCAGTTCACATTTGTAGGTGGATCATCAGTGTTAGAGCTAAAATTAGCATGTTTAAAGTGATTTTCATGCTTCCAGGGGCTCGGGAAGTGAAATAAATACCATTTGGAGGCATTTAATGTTCGAGCAAAAACGGCTGATTTTCGACAAAAGAGATAACACCCCCCATTACGTCATGCTTCAGAAATGTGGAAAATGGTCCGTTTTCAAATGTTTTATTTTTGAACGTCAGTTCACATTTGTAGGTGGATCATCAGTGTTAGAGCTAAAATTAGCATGTTTAAAGTGATTTTCATGCTTCCAGGGGCCCAAAACACAAGATTAATGGAATGGTTAAAAGTGCATGAAAATGGCCAATTTACTCACTCTGAGTTCTCAAAAAGGGTTTTTTTCACCCCGGGAAGTGAAATAAATACCATTTGGAGGCATTTAATGTTCGAGCAAAAACAGCTGATTTTCGACAAAAGAGATAACACCCCCCCATTACGTCATGCTTCAGAAATGTGGAAAATGGTCCGTTTTCAAATGTTTTATTTTTGAACGTCAGTTCACATTTGTAGGTGGATCATCAGTGTTAGAGCTAAAATTAGCATGTTTAAAGTGATTTTCATGCTTCCAGGGGCCCAAAACACAAGATTTATGGAATGGTTAAAAGTGCATGAAAATGGCCAATTTACTCACTCTGAGTTCTCAAAAATGGTTTCTTCACCCCGGGAAGTTAATTAAATACCATTTGGAGGCATTTAATGTTCGAGCAAAAACGGCTGATTTTCGACAAAAGAGATAACACCCCCCCATTACGTCATGCTTCAGAAATGTGGAAAATGGTCCGTTTTCAAATGTTTTATTTTTGAACGTCAGTTCACATTTGTAGGTGGATCATCAGTGTTAGAGCTAAAATTAGCATGTTTAAAGTGATTTTCATGCTTCCAGGGGCTCGGGAAGTGAAATAAATACCATTTGGAGGCATTTAATGTTCGAGCAAAAACGGCTGATTTTCGACAAAAGAGATAACACCCCCCATTACGTCATGCTTCAGAAATGTGGAAAATGGTCCGTTTTCAAATGTTTTATTTTTGAACGTCAGTTCACATTTGTAGGTGGATCATCAGTGTTAGAGCTAAAATTAGCATGTTTAAAGTGATTTTCATGCTTCCAGGGGCTCGGGAAGTGAAATAAATACCATTTGGAGGCATTTAATGTTCGAGCAAAAACGGCTGATTTTCGACAAAAGAGATAACACCCCCCATTACGTCATGCTTCAGAAATGTGGAAAATGGTCCGTTTTCAAATGTTTTATTTTTGAACGTCAGTTCACATTTGTAGGTGGATCATCAGTGTTAGAGCTAAAATTAGCATGTTTAAAGTGATTTTCATGCTTCCAGGGGCCCAAAACACAAGATTTATGGAATGGTTAAAAGTGCATGAAAATGGCCAATTTACTCACTCTGAGTTCTCAAAAAGGGTTTCTTCACCCCGGGAAGTTAATTAAATACCATTTGGAGGCATTTAATGTTCGAGCAAAAACGGCTGATTATCGACAAAAGAGATAACACCCCCCCATTACGTCATGCTTCAGAAATGTGGAAAATGGTCCGTTTTCAAATGTTTTATTTTTGAACGTCAGTTCACATTTGTAGGTGGATCATCAGTGTTAGAGCTAAATTTAGCATGTTTAAAGTGATTTTCATGCTTCCAGGGGCTCGGGAAGTTAATTAAATACCATTTGGAGGCATTTAATGTTCGAGCAAAAACGGCTGATTTTCGACAAAAGAGATAACACCCCCCCCCATTACGTCATGCTTCAGAAATGTGGAAAATGGTCCGTTTTCAAATGTTTTATTTTTGAACGTCAGTTCACATTTGTAGGTGGATCATCAGTGTTAGAGCTAAAATTAGCATGTTTAAAGTGATGTTCATGCTTCCAGGGGCTCGGGAAGTTAATTAAATACCATTTGGAGGCATTTAATGTTCGAGCAAAAACGGCTGATTTTCGACAAAAGAGATAACACCCCCCCATTACGTCATGCTTCAGAAATGTGGAAAATGGTCCGTTTTCAAATGTTTTATTTTTGAACGTCAGTTCACATTTGTAGGTGGATCATCAGTGTTAGAGCTAAAATTAGCATGTTTAAAGTGATTTTCATGCTTCCAGGGGCCCAAAACACAAGATTAATGGAATGGTTAAAAGTGCATGAAAATGGCCAATTTACTCACTCTGAGTTCTCAAAAAGGGTTTTTTTCACCCCGGGAAGTGAAATAAATACCATTTGGAGGCATTTAATGTTCGAGCAAAAACAGCTGATTTTCGACAAAAGAGATAACACCCCCCCATTACGTCATGCTTCAGAAATGTGGAAAATGGTCCGTTTTCAAATGTTTTATTTTTGAACGTCAGTTCACATTTGTAGGTGGATCATCAGTGTTAGAGCTAAAATTAGCATGTTTAAAGTGATTTTCATGCTTCCAGGGGCCCAAAACACAAGATTTATGGAATGGTTAAAAGTGCATGAAAATGGCCAATTTACTCACTCTGAGTTCTCAAAAATGGTTTCTTCACCCCGGGAAGTTAATTAAATACCATTTGGAGGCATTTAATGTTCGAGCAAAAACGGCTGATTTTCGACAAAAGAGATAACACCCCCCCATTACGTCATGCTTCAGAAATGTGGAAAATGGTCCGTTTTCAAATGTTTTATTTTTGAACGTCAGTTCACATTTGTAGGTGGATCATCAGTGTTAGAGCTAAAATTAGCATGTTTAAAGTGATTTTCATGCTTCCAGGGGCTCGGGAAGTGAAATAAATACCATTTGGAGGCATTTAATGTTCGAGCAAAAACGGCTGATTTTCGACAAAAGAGATAACACCCCCCCATTACGTCATGCTTCAGAAATGTGGAAAATGGTCCGTTTTCAAATGTTTTATTTTTGAACGTCAGTTCACATTTGTAGGTGGATCATCAGTGTTAGAGCTAAAATTAGCATGTTTAAAGTGATTTTCATGCTTCCAGGGGCTCGGGAAGTGAAATAAATACCATTTGGAGGCATTTAATGTTCGAGCAAAAACGGCTGATTTTCGACAAAAGAGATAACACCCCCCCATTACGTCATGCTTCAGAAATGTGGAAAATGGTCCGTTTTTAAATGTTTTATTTTTGAACGTCAGTTCACATTTGTAGGTGGATCATCAGTGTTAGAGCTAAAATTAGCATGTTTAAAGTGATTTTCATGCTTCCAGGGGCCCAAAACACAAGATTTATGGAATGGTTAAAAGTGCATGAAAATGGCCAATTTACTCACTCTGAGTTCTCAAAAAGGGTTTCTTCACCCCGGGAAGTTAATTAAATACCATTTGGAGGCATTTAATGTTCGAGCAAAAACGGCTGATTTTCGACAAAAGAGATAACACCCCCCATTACGTCATGCTTCAGAAATGTGGAAAATGGTCCGTTTTCAAATGTTTTATTTTTGAACGTCAGTTCACATTTGTAGGTGGATCATCAGTGTTAGAGCTAAAATTAGCATGTTTAAAGTGATTTTCATGCTTCCAGGGGCTCGGGAAGTGAAATAAATACCATTTGGAGGCATTTAATGTTCGAGCAAAAACGGCTGATTTTCGACAAAAGAGATAACACCCCCCATTACGTCATGCTTCAGAAATGTGGAAAATGGTCCGTTTTCAAATGTTTTATTTTTGAACGTCAGTTCACATTTGTAGGTGGATCATCAGTGTTAGAGCTAAAATTAGCATGTTTAAAGGGATTTTCATGCTTCCAGGGGCTCGGGAAGTTAATTAAATACCATTTGGAGGCATTTAATGTTCGAGCACAAACGGCTGATTTTCGACAAAAGAGATAACACCCCCCCATTACGTCATGCTTCAGAAATGTGGAAAATGGTCCGTTTTCAAATGTTTTATTTTTGAACGTCAGTTCACATTTGTAGGTGGATCATCAGTGTTAGAGCTAAAATTAGCATGTTTAAAGTGATTTTCATGCTTCCAGGGGCTCGGGAAGTGAAATAAATACCATTTGGAGGCATTTAATGTTCGAGCAAAAACGGCTGATTTTCGACAAAAGAGATAACACCCCCCATTACGTCATGCTTCAGAAATGTGGAAAATGGTCCGTTTTCAAATGTTTTATTTTTGAACGTCAGTTCACATTTGTAGGTGGATCATCAGTGTTAGAGCTAAAATTAGCATGTTTAAAGTGATTTTCATGCTTCCAGGGGCCCAAAACACAAGATTTATGGAATGGTTAAAAGTGCATGATAATGGCCAATTTACTCACTCTGAGTTCTCAAAAAGGGTTTCTTCACCCCGGGAAGTTAATTAAATACCATTTGGAGGCATTTAATGTTCGAGCAAAAACGGCTGAATATCGACAAAAGAGATAACACCCCCCCATTACGTCATGCTTCAGAAATGTGGAAAATGGTCCGTTTTCAAATGTTTTATTTTTGAACGTCAGTTCACATTTGTAGGTGGATCATCAGTGTTAGAGCTAAAATTAGCATGTTTAAAGTGATTTTCATGCTTCCAGGGGCTCGGGAAGTTAATTAAATACCATTTGGAGGCATTTAATGTTCGAGCAAAAACGGCTGATTTTCGACAAAAGAGATAACACCCCCCCATTACGTCATGCTTCAGAAATGTGGAAAATGGTCCGTTTTCAAATGTTTTATTTTTGAACGTCAGTTCACATTTGTAGGTGGATCATCAGTGTTAGAGCTAAAATTAGCATGTTTAAAGTGATTTTCATGCTTCCAGGGGCCCAAAACACAAGATTAATGGAATGGTTAAAAGTGCATGAAAATGGCCAATTTACTCACTCTGAGTTCTCAAAAAGGGTTTCTTCACCCCGGGAAGTGAAATAAATACCATTTGGAGGCATTTAATGTTCGAGCAAAAACAGCTGATTTTCGACAAAAGAGATAACACCCCCCCATTACGTCATGCTTCAGAAATGTGGAAAATGGTCCGTTTTCAAATGTTTTATTTTTGAACGTCAGTTCACATTTGTAGGTGGATCATCGGTGTTAGAGCTAACATTAGCATGTTTAAAGTGATTTTCATGCTTCCAGGGGCCCAAAACACAAGATTTATGGAATGGTTAAAAGTGCATGAAAATGGCCAATTTACTCACTCTGAGTTCTCAAAAATGGTTTCTTCACCCCGGGAAGTTAATTAAATACCATTTGGAGGCATTTAATGTTCGAGCAAAAACGGCTGATTTTCGACAAAAGAGATAACACCCCCCCATTACCTCATGCTTCAGAAATGTGGAAAATGGTCCGTTTTCAAATGTTTTATTTTTGAACGTCAGTTCACATTTGTAGGTGGATCATCAGTGTTAGAGCTAAAATTAGCATGTTTAAAGTGATGTTCATGCTTCCAGGGGCTCGGGAAGTTAATTAAATACCATTTGGAGGCATTTAATGTTCGAGCAAAAACGGCTGATTTTCGACAAAAGAGATAACACCCCCCCATTACGTCATGCTTCAGAAATGTGGAAAATGGTCCGTTTTCAAATGTTTTATTTTTGAACGTCAGTTCACATTTGTAGGTGGATCATCAGTGTTAGAGCTAAAATTAGCATGTTTAAAGTGATTTTCATGCTTCCAGGGGCCCAAAACACAAGATTAATGGAATGGTTAAAAGTGCATGAAAATGGCCAATTTACTCACTCTGAGTTCTCAAAAAGGGTTTTTTTCACCCCGGGAAGTGAAATAAATACCATTTGGAGGCATTTAATGTTCGAGCAAAAACAGCTGATTTTCGACAAAAGAGATAACACCCCCCCATTACGGCATGCTTCAGAAATGTGGAAAATGGTCCGTTTTCAAATGTTTTATTTTTGAACGTCAGTTCACATTTGTAGGTGGATCATCAGTGTTAGAGCTAAAATTAGCATGTTTAAAGTGATTTTCATGCTTCCAGGGGCCCAAAACACAAGATTTATGGAATGGTTAAAAGTGCATGAAAATGGCCAATTTACTCACTCTGAGTTCTCAAAAATGGTTTCTTCACCCCGGGAAGTTAATTAAATACCATTTGGAGGCATTTAATGTTCGAGCAAAAACGGCTGATTTTCGACAAAAGAGATAACACCCCCCCATTACGTCATGCTTCAGAAATGTGGAAAATGGTCCGTTTTCAAATGTTTTATTTTTGAACGTCAGTTCACATTTGTAGGTGGATCATCAGTGTTAGAGCTAAAATTAGCATGTTTAAAGTGATTTTCATGCTTCCAGGGGCTCGGGAAGTGAAATAAATACCATTTGGAGGCATTTAATGTTCGAGCAAAAACGGCTGATTTTCGACAAAAGAGATAACACCCCCCATTACGTCATGCTTCAGAAATGTGGAAAATGGTCCGTTTTCAAATGTTTTATTTTTGAACGTCAGTTCACATTTGTAGGTGGATCATCAGTGTTAGAGCTAAAATTAGCATGTTTAAAGTGATTTATATGCTTCCAGGGGCTCGGGAAGTTAATTAAATACCATTTGGAGGCATTTAATGTTCGAGCAAAAACGGCTGATTTTCGACAAAAGAGATAACACCCCCCCATTACGTCATGCTTCAGAAATGTGGAAAATGGTCCGTTTTCAAATGTTTTATTTTTGAACGTCAGTTCACATTTGTAGGTGGATCATCAGTGTTAGAGCTAAAATTAGCATGTTTAAAGTGATTTTCATGCTTCCAGGGGCTCGGGAAGTGAAATAAATACCATTTGGAGGCATTTAATGTTCGAGCAAAAACGGCTGATTTTCGACAAAAGAGATAACACCCCCCATTACGTCATGCTTCAGAAATGTGGAAAATGGTCCGTTTTCAAATGTTTTATTTTTGAACGTCAGTTCACATTTGTAGGTGGATCATCAGTGTTAGAGCTAAAATTAGCATGTTTAAAGTGATTTTCATGCTTCCAGGGGCCCAAAACACAAGATTTATGGAATGGTTAAAAGTGCATGAAAATGGCCAATTTACTCACTCTGAGTTCTCAAAAAGGGTTTCTTCACCCCGGGAAGTTAATTAAATACCATTTGGAGGCATTTAATGTTCGAGCAAAAACGGCTGATTATCGACAAAAGAGATAACACCCCCCCATTACGTCATGCTTCAGAAATGTGGAAAATGGTCCGTTTTCAAATGTTTTATTTTTGAACGTCAGTTCACATTTGTAGGTGGATCATCAGTGTTAGAGCTAAAATTAGCATGTTTAAAGTGATTTTCATGCTTCCAGGGGCCCAAAACACAAGATTAATGGAATGGTTAAAAGTGCATGAAAATGGCCAATTTACTCACTCTGAGTTCTCAAAAAGGGTTTTTTTCACCCCGGGAAGTGAAATAAATACCATTTGGAGGCATTTAATGTTCGAGCAAAAACAGCTGATTTTCGACAAAAGAGATAACACCCCCCCATTACGTCATGCTTCAGAAATGTGGAAAATGGTCCGTTTTCAAATGTTTTATTTTTGAACGTCAGTTCACATTTGTAGGTGGATCATCAGTGTTAGAGCTAAAATTAGCATGTTTAAAGTGATTTTCATGCTTCCAGGGGCCCAAAACACAAGATTTATGGAATGGTTAAAAGTGCATGAAAATGGCCAATTTACTCACTCTGAGTTCTCAAAAATGGTTTCTTCACCCCGGGAAGTTAATTAAATACCATTTGGAGGCATTTAATGTTCGAGCAAAAACGGCTGATTTTCGAGAAAAGAGATAACACCCCCCCATTACGTCATGCTTCAGAAATGTGGAAAATGGTCCGTTTTCAAATGTTTTATTTTTGAACGTCAGTTCACATTTGTAGGTGGATCATCAGTGTTAGAGCTAAAATTAGCATGTTTAAAGTGATTTTCATGCTTCCAGGGGCTCGGGAAGTGAAATAAATACCATTTGGAGGCATTTAATGTTCGAGCAAAAACGGCTGATTTTCGACAAAAGAGATAACACCCCCCATTACGTCATGCTTCAGAAATGTGGAAAATGGTCCGTTTTCAAATGTTTTATTTTTGAACGTCAGTTCACATTTGTAGGTGGATCATCAGTGTTAGAGCTAAAATTAGCATGTTTAAAGTGATTTTCATGCTTCCAGGGGCTCGGGAAGTTAATTAAATACCATTTGGAGGCATTTAATGTTCGAGCAAAAACGGCTGATTTTCGACAAAAGAGATAACACCCCCCCATTACGTCATGCTTCAGAAATGTGGAAAATGGTCCGTTTTCAAATGTTTTATTTTTGAACGTCAGTTCACATTTGTAGGTGGATCATCAGTGTTAGAGCTAAAATTAGCATGTTTAAAGTGATTTTCATGCTTCCAGGGGCTCGGGAAGTGAAATAAATACCATTTGGAGGCATTTAATGTTCGAGCAAAAACGGCTGATTTTCGACAAAAGAGATAACACCCCCCATTACGTCATGCTTCAGAAATGTGGAAAATGGTCCGTTTTCAAATGTTTTATTTTTGAACGTCAGTTCACATTTGTAGGTGGATCATCAGTGTTAGAGCTAAAATTAGCATGTTTAAAGTGATTTTCATGCTTCCAGGGGCCCAAAACACAAGATTTATGGAATGGTTAAAAGTGCATGAAAATGGCCAATTTACTCACTCTGAGTTCTCAAAAAGGGTTTCTTCACCCCGGGAAGTTAATTAAATACCATTTGGAGGCATTTAATGTTCGAGCAAAAACGGCTGATTATCGACAAAAGAGATAACACCCCCCCATTACGTCATGCTTCAGAAATGTGGAAAATGGTCCGTTTTCAAATGTTTTATTTTTGAACGTCAGTTCACATTTGTAGGTGGATCATCAGTGTTAGAGCTAAAATTAGCATGTTTAAAGTGATTTTCATGCTTCCAGGGGCTCGGGAAGTTAATTAAATACCATTTGGAGGCATTTAATGTTCGAGCAAAAACGGCTGATTTTCGACAAAAGAGATAACACCCCCCCATTACGTCATGCTTCAGAAATGTGGAAAATGGTCCGTTTTCAAATGTTTTATTTTTGAACGTCAGTTCACATTTGTAGGTGGATCATCAGTGTTAGAGCTAAAATTAGCATGTTTAAAGTGATTTTCATGCTTCCAGGGGCCCAAAACACAAGATTAATGGAATGGTTAAAAGTGCATGAAAATGGCCAATTTACTCACTCTGAGTTCTCAAAAAGGGTTTCTTCACCCCGGGAAGTGAAATAAATACCATTTGGAGGCATTTAATGTTCGAGCAAAAACAGCTGATTTTCGACAAAAGAGATAACACCCCCCCATTACGTCATGCTTCAGAAATGTGGAAAATGGTCCGTTTTCAAATGTTTTATTTTTGAACGTCAGTTCACATTTGTAGGTGGATCATCAGTGTTAGAGCTAAAATTAGCATGTTTAAAGTGATTTTCATGCTTCCAGGGGCCCAAAACACAAGATTTATGGAATGGTTAAAAGTGCATGAAAATGGCCAATTTACTCACTCTGAGTTCTCAAAAATGGTTTCTTCACCCCGGGAAGTTAATTAAATACCATTTGGAGGCATTTAATGTTCGAGCAAAAACGGCTGATTTTCGACAAAAGAGATAACACCCCCCCATTACGTCATGCTTCAGAAATGTGGAAAATGGTCCGTTTTCAAATGTTTTATTTTTGAACGTCAGTTCACATTTGTAGGTGGATCATCAGTGTTAGAGCTAAAATTAGCATGTTTAAAGTGATTTTCATGCTTCCAGGGGCTCGGGAAGTTAATTAAATACCATTTGGAGGCATTTAATGTTCGAGCAAAAACGGCTGATTTTCGACAAAAGAGATAACACCCCCCCATTACGTCATGCTTCAGAAATGTGGAAAATGGTCCGTTTTCAAATGTTTTATTTTTGAACGTCAGTTCACATTTGTAGGTGGATCATCAGTGTTAGAGCTAAAATTAGCATGTTTAAAGTGATTTTCATGCTTCCAGGGGCCCAAAACACAAGATTTATGGAATGGTTAAAAGTGCATGAAAATGGCCAATTTACTCACTCTGAGTTCTCAAAAAGGGTTTCTTCACCCCGGGAAGTTAATTAAATACCATTTGGAGGCATTTAATGTTCGAGCAAAAACGGCTGATTTTCGACAAAAGAGATAACACCCCCCCATTACGTCATGCTTCAGAAATGTGGAAAATGGTCCGTTTTCAAATGTTTTATTTTTGAACGTCAGTTCACATTTGTAGGTGGATCATCAGTGTTAGAGCTAAAATTAGCATGTTTAAAGTGATTTTCATGCTTCCAGGGGCTCAGGAAGTGAAATAAATACCATTTGGAGGCATTTAATGTTCGAGCAAAAACGGCTGATTTTCGACAAAAGAGATAACACCCCCCATTACGTCATGCTTCAGAAATGTGGAAAATGGTCCGTTTTCAAATGTTTTATTTTTGAACGTCAGTTCACATTTGTAGGTGGATCATCAGTGTTAGAGCTAAAATTAGCATGTTTAAAGTGATTTTCATGCTTCCAGGGGCTCGGGAAGTTAATTAAATACCATTTGGAGGCATTTAATGTTCGAGCAAAAACGGCTGATTTTCGACAAAAGAGATAACACCCCCCCATTACGTCATGCTTCAGAAATGTGGAAAATGGTCCGTTTTCAAATGTTTTATTTTTGAACGTCAGTTCACATTTGTAGGTGGATCATCAGTGTTAGAGCTAAAATTAGCATGTTTAAAGTGATTTTCATGCTTCCAGGGGCTCGGGAAGTGAAATAAATACCATTTGGAGGCATTTAATGTTCGAGCAAAAACGGCTGATTTTCGACAAAAGAGATAACACCCCCCATTACGTCATGCTTCAGAAATGTGGAAAATGGTCCGTTTTCAAATGTTTTATTTTTGAACGTCAGTTCACATTTGTAGGTGGATCATCAGTGTTAGAGCTAAAATTAGCATGTTTAAAGTGATTTTCATGCTTCCAGGGGCCCAAAACACAAGATTTATGGAATGGTTAAAAGTGCATGAAAATGGCCAATTTACTCACTCTGAGTTCTCAAAAAGGGTTTCTTCACCCCGGGAAGGTAATTAAATACCATTTGGAGGCATTTAATGTTCGAGCAAAAACGGCTGATTATCGACAAAAGAGATAACACCCCCCCATTACGTCATGCTTCAGAAATGTGGAAAATGGTCCGTTTTCAAATGTTTTATTTTTGAACGTCAGTTCACATTTGTAGGTGGATCATCAGTGTTAGAGCTAAAATTAGCATGTTTAAAGTGATTTTCATGCTTCCAGGGGCTCGGGAAGTTAATTAAATACCATTTGGAGGCATTTAATGTTCGAGCAAAAACGGCTGATTTTCGACAAAAGAGATAACACCCCCCCATTACGTCATGCTTCAGAAATGTGGAAAATGGTCCGTTTTCAAATGTTTTATTTTTGAACGTCAGTTCACATTTGTAGGTGGATCATCAGTGTTAGAGCTAAAATTAGCATGTTTAAAGTGATTTTCATGCTTCCAGGGGCCCAAAACACAAGATTAATGGAATGGTTAAAAGTGCATGAAAATGGCCAATTTACTCACTCTGAGTTCTCAAAAAGGGTTTCTTCACCCCGGGAAGTGAAATAAATACCATTTGGAGGCATTTAATGTTCGAGCAAAAACAGCTGATTTTCGACAAAAGAGATAACACCCCCCCATTACGTCATGCTTCAGAAATGTGGAAAATGGTCGGTTTTCAAATGTTTTATTTTTGAACGTCAGTTCACATTTGTAGGTGGATCATCAGTGTTAGAGCTAAAATTAGCATGTTTAAAGTGATTTTCATGCTTCCAGGGGCCCAAAACACAAGATTTATGGAATGGTTAAAAGTGCATGAAAATGGCCAATTTACTCACTCTGAGTTCTCAAAAATGGTTTCTTCACCCCGGGAAGTTAATTAAATACCATTTGGAGGCATTTAATGTTCGAGCAAAAACGGCTGATTTTCGACAAAAGAGATAACACCCCCCCATTACGTCATGCTTCAGAAATGTGGAAAATGGTCCGTTTTCAAATGTTTTATTTTTGAACGTCAGTTCACATTTGTAGGTGGATCATCAGTGTTAGAGCTAAAATTAGCATGTTTAAAGTGATTTTCATGCTTCCAGGGGCTCGGGAAGTTAATTAAATACCATTTGGAGGCATTTAATGTTCGAGCAAAAACGGCTGATTTTCGACAAAAGAGATAACACCCCCCCATTACGTCATGCTTCAGAAATGTGGAAAATGGTCCGTTTTCATATGTTTTATTTTTGAACGTCAGTTCACATTTGTAGGTGGATCATCAGTGTTAGAGCTAAAATTAGCATGTTTAAAGTGATTTTCATGCTTCCAGGGGCCCAAAACACAAGATTTATGGAATGGTTAAAAGTGCATGAAAATGGCCAATTTACTCACTCTGAGTTCTCAAAAAGGGTTTCTTCACCCCGGGAAGTTAATTAAATACCATTTGGAGGCATTTAATGTTCGAGCAAAAACGGCTGATTTTCGACAAAAGAGATAACACCCCCCCATTACGTCATGCTTCAGAAATGTGGAAAATGGTCCGTTTTCAAATGTTTTATTTTTGAACGTCAGTTCACATTTGTAGGTGGATCATCAGTGTTAGAGCTAAAATTAGCATGTTTAAAGTGATTTTCATGCTTCCAGGGGCTCGGGAAGTGAAATAAATACCATTTGGAGGCATTTAATGTTCGAGCAAAAACGGCTGATTTTCGACAAAAGAGATAACACCCCCCATTACGTCATGCTTCAGAAATGTGGAAAATGGTCCGTTTTCAAATGTTTTATTTTTGAACGTCAGTTCACATTTGTAGGTGGATCATCAGTGTTAGAGCTAAAATTAGCATGTTTAAAGTGATTTTCATGCTTCCAGGGGCTCGGGAAGTTAATTAAATACCATTTGGAGGCATTTAATGTTCGAGCAAAAACGGCTGATTTTCGACAAAAGAGATAACACCCCCCCATTACGTCATGCTTCAGAAATGTGGAAAATGGTCCGTTTTCAAATGTTTTATTTTTGAACGTCAGTTCACATTTGTAGGTGGATCATCAGTGTTAGAGCTAAAATTAGCATGTTTAAAGTGATTTTCATGCTTCCAGGGGCTCGGGAAGTGAAATAAATACCATTTGGAGGCATTTAATGTTCGAGCAAAAACGGCTGATTTTCGACAAAAGAGATAACACCCCCCCATTACGTCATGCTTCAGAAATGTGGAAAATGGTCCGTTTTCAAATGTTTTATTTTTGAACGTCAGTTCACATTTGTAGGTGGATCATCAGTGTTAGAGCTAAAATTAGCATGTTTAAAGTGATTTTCATGCTTCCAGGGGCCCAAAACACAAGATTTATGGAATGGTTAAAAGTGCATGAAAATGGCCAATTTACTCACTCTGAGTTCTCAAAAAGGGTTTCTTCACCCCGGGAAGTTAATTAAATACCATTTGGAGGCATTTAATGTTCGAGCAAAAACGGCTGATTTTCGACAAAAGAGATAACACCCCCCCATTACGTCATGCTTCAGAAATGTGGAAAATGGTCCGTTTTCAAATGTTTTATTTTTGAACGTCAGTTCACATTTGTAGGTGGATCATCAGTGTTAGAGCTAAAATTAGCATGTTTAAAGTGATTTTCATGCTTCCAGGGGCTCGGGAAGTTAATTAAATACCATTTGGAGGCATTTAATGTTCGAGCAAAAACGGCTGATTTTCGACAAAAGAGATAACACCCCCCCATTACGTCATGCTTCAGAAATGTGGAAAATGGTCCGTTTTCAAATGTTTTATTTTTGAACGTCTGTTCACATTTGTAGGTGGATCATCAGTGTTAGAGCTAAAATTAGCATGTTTAAAGTGATTTTCATGCTTCCAGGGGCCCAAAACACAAGATTTATGGAATGGTTAAAAGTGCATGAAAATGGCCAATTTACTCACTCTGAGTTCTCAAAAAGGGTTTCTTCACCCCGGGAAGTTAATTAAATACCATTTGGAGGCATTTAATGTTCGAGCAAAAACGGCTGATTTTCGACAAAAGAGATAACACCCCCCCATTACGTCATGCTTCAGAAATGTGGAAAATGGTCCGTTTTCAAATGTTTTATTTTTGAACGTCAGTTCACATTTGTAGGTGGATCATCAGTGTTAGAGCTAAAATTAGCATGTTTAAAGTGATTTTCATGCTTCCAGGGGCTCGGGAAGTGAAATAAATACCATTTGGAGGCATTTAATGTTCGAGCAAAAACGGCTGATTTTCGACAAAAGAGATAACACCCCCCATTACGTCATGCTTCAGAAATGTGGAAAATGGTCCGTTTTCAAATGTTTTATTTTTGAACGTCAGTTCACATTTGTAGGTGGATCATCAGTGTTAGAGCTAAAATTAGCATTTTTAAAGTGATTTTCATGCTTCCAGGGGCTCGGGAAGTTAATTAAATACCATTTGGAGGCATTTAATGTTCGAGCAAAAACGGCTGATTTTCGACAAAAGAGATAACACCCCCCCATTACGTCATGCTTCAGAAATGTGGAAAATGGTCCGTTTTCAAATGTTTTATTTTTGAACGTCAGTTCACATTTGTAGGTGGATCATCAGTGTTAGAGCTAAAATTAGCATGTTTAAAGTGATTTTCATGCTTCCAGGGGCTCGGGAAGTGAAATAAATACCATTTGGAGGCATTTAATGTTCGAGCAAAACGGCTGATTTTCGACAAAAGAGATAACACCCCCCCATTACGTTCATGCTTCAGAAATGTGGAAAATGGTCCGTTTTCAAATGTTTTACTTTTTGAACGTCAGTTCACATTTGTAGGTGGATCATCAGTGTTAGAGCTAAAATTAGCATGTTTAAAGTGATTTTCATGCTTCCAGGGGCCCAAAACACAAGATTTATGGAATGGTTAAAAGTGCATGAAAATGGCCAATTTACTCACTCTGAGTTCTCAAAAAGGGTTTCTTCACCCCGGGAAGTTAATTAAATACCATTTGGAGGCATTTAATGTTCGAGCAAAAACGGCTGATTTTCGACAAAAGAGATAACACCCCCCCATTACGTCATGCTTCAGAAATGTGGAAAATGGTCCGTTTTCAAATGTTTTATTTTTGAACGTCAGTTCACATTTGTAGGTGGATCATCAATGTTAGAGCTAAAATTAGCATGTTTAAAGTGATTTTCATGCTTCCAGGGGCTCGGGAAGTGAAATAAATACCATTTGGAGGCATTTAATGTTCGAGCAAAAACGGCTGATTTTCGACAAAAGAGATAACACCCCCCCATTACGTCATGCTTCAGAAATGTGGAAAATGGTCCGTTTTCAAATGTTTTATTTTTGAACGTCAGTTCACATTTGTAGGTGGATCATCAGTGTTAGAGCTAAAATTAGCATGTTTAAAGTGATTTTCATGCTTCCAGGGGCTCGGGAAGTTAATTAAATACCATTTGGAGGCATTTAATGTTCGAGCAAAAACGGCTGATTTTCGACAAAAGAGATAACACCCCCCCATTACGTCATGCTTCAGAAATGTGGAAAATGGTCCGTTTTCAAATGTTTTATTTTTGAACGTCAGTTCACATTTGTAGGTGGATCATCAGTGTTAGAGCTAAAATTAGCATGTTTAAAGTGATTTTCATGCTTCCAGGGGCTCGGGAAGTGAAATAAATACCATTTGGAGGCATTTAATGTTCGAGCAAAAAACGGCTGATTTTCGACAAAAGAGATAACACCCCCCATTACGTCATGCTTCAGAAATGTGGAAAATGGTCCGTTTTCAAATGTTTTATTTTTGAACGTCAGTTCACATTTGTAGGTGGATCATCAGTGTTAGAGCTAAAATTAGCATGTTTAAAGTGATTTTCATGCTTCCAGGGGCCCAAAACACAAGATTTATGGAATGGTTAAAAGTGCATGAAAATGGCCAATTTACTCACTCTGAGTTCTCAAAAAGGGTTTCTTCACCCGGGAAGTTAATTAAATACCATTTGGAGGCATTTAATGTTCGAGCAAAAACGGCTGATTATCGACAAAAGAGATAACACCCCCCCATTACGTCATGCTTCAGAAATGTGGAAAATGGTCCGTTTTCAAATGTTTTATTTTTGAACGTCAGTTCACATTTGTAGGTGGATCATCAGTGTTAGAGCTAAAATTAGCATGTTTAAAGTGATTTTCATGCTTCCAGGGGCTCGGAAGTTAATTAAATACCATTTGGAGGCATTTAATGTTCGAGCAAAAACGGCTGATTTTCGACAAAGAGATAACACCCCCCCATTACGTCATGCTTCAGAAATGTGGAAAATGGTCCGTTTTCAAATGTTTTATTATTGAACGTCAGTTCACATTTGTAGGTGGATCATCAGTGTTAGAGCTAAAATTAGCATGTTTAAAGTGATTTTCATGCTTCCAGGGGCCCAAAACACAAGATTAATGGAATGGTTAAAAGTGCATGAAAATGGCCAATTTACTCACTCTGAGTTCTCAAAAAGGGTTTCTTCACCCCGGGAAGTGAAATAAATACCATTTGGAGGCATTTAATGTTCGAGCAAAAACAGCTGATTTTCGACAAAAGAGATAACACCCCCCCATTACGTCATGCTTCAGAAATGTGGAAAATGGTCCGTTTTCAAATGTTTTATTTTTGAACGTCAGTTCACATTTGTAGGTGGATCATCAGTGTTAGAGCTAAAATTAGCATGTTTAAAGTGATTTTCATGCTTCCAGGGGCCCAAAACACAAGATTTATGGAATGGTTAAAAGTGCATGAAAATGGCCAATTTACTCACTCTGAGTTCTCAAAAATGGTTTCTTCACCCCGGGAAGTTAATTAAATACCATTTGGAGGCATTTAATGTTCGAGCAAAAACGGCTGATTTTCGACAAAAGAGATAACACCCCCCCATTACGTCATGCTTCAGAAATGTGGAAAATGGTCCGTTTTCAAATGTTTTATTTTTGAACGTCAGTTCACATTTGTAGGTGGATCATCAGTGTTAGAGCTAAAATTAGCATGTTTAAAGTGATTTTCATGCTTCCAGGGGCTCGGGAAGTTAATTAAATACCATTTGGAGGCATTTAATGTTCGAGCAAAAACGGCTGATTTTCGACAAAAGAGATAACACCCCCCCATTACGTCATGCTTCAGAAATGTGGAAAATGGTCCGTTTTCAAATGTTTTATTTTTGAACGTCAGTTCACATTTGTAGGTGGATCATCAGTGTTAGAGCTAAAATTAGCATGTTTAAAGTGATTTTCATGCTTCCAGGGGCCCAAAACACAAGATTTATGGAATGGTTAAAAGTGCATGAAAATGGCCAATTTACTCACTCTGAGTTCTCAAAAAGGGTTTCTTCACCCCGGGAAGTTAATTAAATACCATTTGGAGGCATTTAATGTTCGAGCAAAAACGGCTGATTTTCGACAAAAGAGATAACACCCCCCCATTACGTCATGCTTCAGAAATGTGGAAAATGGTCCGTTTTCAAATGTTTTATTTTTGAACGTCAGTTCACATTTGTAGGTGGATCATCAGTGTTAGAGCTAAAATTAGCATGTTTAAAGTGATTTTCATGCTTCCAGGGGCTCGGGAAGTGAAATAAATACCATTTGGAGGCATTTAATGTTCGAGCAAAAACGGCTGATTTTCGACAAAAGAGATAACACCCCCCATTACGTCATGCTTCAGAAATGTGGAAAATGGTCCGTTTTCAAATGTTTTATTTTTGAACGTCAGTTCACATTTGTAGGTGGATCATCAGTGTTAGAGCTAAAATTAGCATGTTTAAAGTGATTTTCATGCTTCCAGGGGCTCGGGAAGTTAAGTTAAATACCATTTGGAGGCATTTAATGTTCGAGCAAAAACGGCTGATTTTCGACAAAAGAGATAACACCCCCCCATTACGTCATGCTTCAGAAATGTGGAAAATGGTCCGTTTTCAAATGTTTTATTTTTGAACGTCAGTTCACATTTGTAGGTGGATCATCAGTGTTAGAGCTAAAATTAGCATGTTTAAAGTGATTTTCATGCTTCCAGGGGCTCGGGAAGTGAAATAAATACCATTTGGAGGCATTTAATGTTCGAGCAAAAACGGCTGATTTTCGACAAAAGAGATAACACCCCCCATTACGTCATGCTTCAGAAATGTGGAAAATGGTCCGTTTTCAAATGTTTTATTTTTGAACGTCAGTTCACATTTGTAGGTGGATCATCAGTGTTAGAGCTAAAATTAGCATGTTTAAAGTGATTTTCATGCTTCCAGGGGCCCAAAACACAAGATTTATGGAATGGTTAAAAGTGCATGAAAATGGCCAATTTACTCACTCTGAGTTCTCAAAAAGGGTTTCTTCACCCCGGGAAGTTAATTAAATACCATTTGGAGGCATTTAATGTTCGAGCAAAAACGGCTGATTATCGACAAAAGAGATAACACCCCCCCATTACGTCATGCTTCAGAAATGTGGAAAATGGTCCGTTTTCAAATGTTTTATTTTTGAACGTCAGTTCACATTTGTAGGTGGATCATCAGTGTTAGAGCTAAATTTAGCATGTTTAAAGTGATTTTCATGCTTCCAGGGGCTCGGGAAGTTAATTAAATACCATTTGGAGGCATTTAATGTTCGAGCAAAAACGGCTGATTTTCGACAAAAGAGATGACACCCCCCCCATTACGTCATGCTTCAGAAATGTGGAAAATGGTCCGTTTTCAAATGTTTTATTTTTGAACGTCAGTTCACATTTGTAGGTGGATCATCAGTGTTAGAGCTAAAATTAGCATGTTTAAAGTGATGTTCATGCTTCCAGGGGCTCGGGAAGTTAATTAAATACCATTTGGAGGCATTTAATGTTCGAGCAAAAACGGCTGATTTCGACAAAAGAGATAACACCCCCCCATTACGTCATGCTTCAGAAATGTGGAAAATGGTCCGTTTTCAAATGTTTTATTTTTGAACGTCAGTTCACATTTGTAGGTGGATCATCAGTGTTAGAGCTAAAATTAGCATGTTTAAAGTGATTTTCATGCTTCCAGGGGCCCAAAACACAAGATTTATGGAATGGTTAAAAGTGCATGAAAATGGCCAATTTACTCACTCTGAGTTCTCAAAAATGGTTTCTTCACCCCGGGAAGTTAATTAAATACCATTTGGAGGCATTTAATGTTCGAGCAAAAACGGCTGATTTTCGACAAAAGAGATAACACCCCCCCATTACGTCATGCTTCAGAAATGTGGAAAATGGTCCGTTTTCAAATGTTTTATTTTTGAACGTCAGTTCACATTTGTAGGTGGATCATCAGTGTTAGAGCTAAAATTAGCATGTTTAAAGTGATTTTCATGCTTCCAGGGGCTCGGGAAGTTAATTAAATACCATTTGGAGGCATTTAATGTTCGAGCAAAAACGGCTGATTTTCGACAAAAGAGATAACACCCCCCCATTACGTCATGCTTCAGAAATGTGGAAAATGGTCCGTTTCAAATGTTTTATTTTTGAACGTCAGTTCACATTTGTAGGTGGATCATCAGTGTTAGAGCTAAAATTAGCATGTTTAAAGTGATTTTCATGCTTCCAGGGGCTCGGGAAGTGAAATAAATACCATTTGGAGGCATTTAATGTTCGAGCAAAAACGGCTGATTTTCGACAAAAGAGATAACACCCCCCCATTACGTCATGCTTCAGAAATGTGGAAAATGGTCCGTTTTTAAATGTTTTATTTTTGAACGTCAGTTCACATTTGTAGGTGGATCATCAGTGTTAGAGCTAAAATTAGCATGTTTAAAGTGATTTTCATGCTTCCAGGGGCCCAAAACACAAGATTTATGGAATGGTTAAAAGTGCATGAAAATGGCCAATTTACTCACTCTGAGTTCTCAAAAAGGGTTTCTTCACCCCGGGAAGTTAATTAAATACCATTTGGAGGCATTTAATGTTCGAGCAAAAACGGCTGATTTTCGACAAAAGAGATAACACCCCCCATTACGTCATGCTTCAGAAATGTGGAAAATGGTCCGTTTTCAAATGTTTTATTTTTGAACGTCAGTTCACATTTGTAGGTGGATCATCAGTGTTAGAGCTAAAATTAGCATGTTTAAAGTGATTTTCATGCTTCCAGGGGCTCGGGAAGTGAAATAAATACCATTTGGAGGCATTTAATGTTCGAGCAAAAACGGCTGATTTTCGACAAAAGAGATAACACCCCCCATTACGTCATGCTTCAGAAATGTGGAAAATGGTCCGTTTTCAAATGTTTTATTTTTGAACGTCAGTTCACATTTGTAGGTGGATCATCAGTGTTAGAGCTAAAATTAGCATGTTTAAAGTGATTTT